>NC_085860.1:16571663-16581663 GCF_034702125.1 Engraulis encrasicolus
CAACATTGCTCCACAGAAAACAGGTACCAGACGTAGTGCGGAGCCAAGTCTCTTGGCGGAAGTACGTAGGATGGTGCGCGAGGCTAGGTGACAACACCCATGACAATGAGCATGTCTCTTGGTCCAGGTAGAGAAAATATGAGTCACTCAAGGCTACTATTTTCTTTTTATTTGGCTACCAAAGCGGGAAAAAACCTTGCCTCAGATTTTCTCTACCTGGACCAAGTTTGAGAGCCCCTACACTGATGAGCACCAAGAACAAAGGTGAAGAGCCAGAAGCACTCCAATGTCCTGTTTGTTTTTTAATGAAAATGTCTCTATTACTATAGCTAACTTGTAAAGTGTTCAGCTTACCGTGCACCCGAGTGGGCCAGTCGTGGGCCGGCCGTGGCCCTCACGCCCCCTCTACGGAACTCGCCGGAGTCGGACTCGCCCGCGGGAAAGCTACCTGATTGGGACCTTCGGATCCTGTGGGGACAGAACGCGCGGGTGAATATGTCTCTGAAATTACATTACCATTCCTACACAGTAAACATACCAGTGTTGCTTTAATTTAAAGAGTTGGCATTGACTCAGCTTCAAACTCAGAAGTATCTACAACAAACATGAAATGTAAAAAGTTTGTGGTGTTTTGTAACCATTTTGTACTACATAAATGCTAGCATGCTTGCTTTATGAATCCATAGCAGTGCCATTGCGCACACACCATGTCTTTCTCTTATATCTTCAGTGGCTCGACTTCAAAAAGAGAAAATACAGCCCAGCTGACATTTGACTCAAGCACTTAATAGTAGCCTACTGGTATTCATCAAAAAAAATGTCAGAGTTAACTCAAAGGTAACACTCATGCTGTTGGACCTGAATTTACGTAAAAGTTAAAAAATCACTGTGTCAGTGGTGCTGCCCCCTATCAGGTGGCGCCCGGGCAATTGCCCGGTTGGCCCACCCCTACCGTATGACAGGCCCTGCTGACAGTAGAGCAGGTCACTTACTTGCCCCACAGCTTCTTGATGCCCCTCTGTGACTTCCTGTGTTCCGGAGACACAGGGGACTGCTGGCCCGAGTCCCTCCCCGACGACAGAGGAGAGAGGTCAGACAGCGTCGAGTCATCCGTCCTCTCGGTCTTCCCTGAAACACGCACAGCCACAGACACAACAGCAAGAGCAACAGAAAAAGAAAAAAATAGAAAGAATCATGAAGCATGTTGTAATCGGTTGACTGGCAAAAAACCGACTGTCTTTAGATGATTTTATTAGATCTGACAAGCAGAGCCCACAGAAATACGCACCGGCTCCAAAGAGATCAAACCTGGCCCTTCCCCAACCTTAGCCAAGTGTAAGCATGATGGGAAAAAGGGGCAAACAAACAAATAAACAAATAAACAAAAAGCCACTTCAGTAATTCAGGAAATCAAAGATGATTATGAACACAAGTCATGGGACAAGAAGATCCATCAAAAATCTTGCACTGAATTGTGGATAAAGGCTGACATCATCACACAACAGACTATAAAAAGGATCTGAGTGAGGCATAAACTTATGCCTTTAATACCATATGCAGGTATTTTAAAACAGATAATTTTTACTGCAACGCATTTACATATTGTGATCCTGTTGAAAGGGCATGTGGATCACCTTTTCGACAGGTGTGCTTTAAAAAGTCAATTTTAGTGAGCTAAAGTCTGTATACTGTATGTACATGTAAACAGAAGGCCCAACTGGATGCATTTACTTAAATATTTGTGTAAACAGGGTCTTGGGCTCTCATATCTGTGTGTGTGTGGATGCAGCAGTGTGGCAGCTGTTGTGGCTCCAGCTGGGCCTATCCATGTGGACACAATTCAGCAGTGCCTCACATGACACCAGTTTAGGCATTTGGAGCACTCGTGCTTGAACAAATTGGTGTCTAATGTGAGCTTAGGGCTGTGGGGGGGTGATAGGAGGAGGCGTTAAAGTATTAGAGCAAAGTGCAGGAGACGTACTTAATACTCGCAGCCTCTCCTCTCCTCTGGGCTTCACAGATTTTTTAAAATATAATAAATAAATAATAAAAACACTCTACTCATCCACCCCTTAAGAGGGGTGGGGCACAAAAAGAGAAAGTAAGGAACGAGAAACAGAAAGAGAGTTGAGAAAGAGAAGAGAGAGAATCAGCAGAGCAAGGCAGTACAAGAGGAGAATATTTGAATCCCTGATGACCAACAGAACGCACAAGGTTGCTATTTTGTTATATTTCTTTTTTTGTCATTAGTTCCCCCACATTATAATAGTACGGTACCTAAAGCTGGAGCACTGGCACTCCGGCTGCGATCTTCAGCCCGAAGCCCAAGCAGAGGAGGGGAAGAGAGGCAGGAAGGCAGAGCAGGGGTGGGGAGACCAGCCAAGACCACACAGCACAGCCCAGGCAGGAGAAGAAGCAGCAGCAGTAGTAGTAATGATGAGAGGAAGAAGAGAAGAGAAGAGAGGGGAGGAGAAGAGACAAGGTGAGAAGAAAAGAGGTGAGAAGAGAAGAGAAGAGAAGAGAAGAGAAGAAAAGAGAAGAGAAGAGAAGAGAAGAGAAGAGAAGAGAAGAGAAGAGAAGAGAAGAAAAAAAGGAAAAGAAAAGAGACGAGACGAGACGAGACGAGACGAGAAGAGAAGAGAAGAGAAGAGAAGAGAAGAGAAGAGAAGAGAAGAGAAGAGAAGAGAAGAGAAGAGAAGAGAAGAGAAGAGAAGAGAAGAGAAGAGAAGAGAAGAGAAGAGAAGAGAAGAGAAGGAAGGGGAGGGGAGGGGAGGGGAAGAGCAGCAGCATCCAAAGCAAGAGGGAGGGGTTAGCACAGAAGAAGAAGTTGTAGAAGAAGAAGTAGTTAGCAAAGGGTTAAAAACAGCCCATGCCGACACCATGGCTGTCGAAGAGCAGGGAGAGAGGGAGGTGTTGTGTGACAGCGCTGAATTTAATTGACGGAATTAAAATTCTTCCATGCTGATGGTGTTAATAATATATATATATATATCTTTTAAAACATGTTTTAGCTTTTCATTTTTAGTATCAGCAAAGAGGAGTGATGACAAACTAGTTCCAATGTTCTCACTCAGACCTCATTTCAAAATCTTAGAGAATGTGTCACCAATCACTCATCACATATCATGAACAGATGTTTCATCGGAAGATTTAGGGCAGTGATAAAAGCAATTTTGTATGAAGCAGCACAAAGTAGCACATTACATTCTTCTCTGAAAAAGAAATCTACAAAATGCATCATTGACCTACAGAAACGAGATATTGTGTAGAGGGGAGGACTGATAACTGAGTGTGACATGTACTGTGCACTAGATCCATTCTGACAGACAGTCAGAGATGGGGTCAACAGACCACCAGACTGAATGCATAGTTGCTAGCCAGTTAGCAACTTGGGTAGTTGCCAATGGGAAACTGCAGTGCAAACAACAAAGTAGCGAATGTTCTTGAAACTATGGTCTCGAGAAATGCACCCCAGATCAGACTAGGCGGCCGTCCACTCACTGAGGTTGAACTGACTGCTGTCCTCGCTCTCATCTGGGGACAGCTGTAGAGGTGACGAGTACTTCTGCCTCTCTCCTCCGTTCTGCTCCAGTCGAGACAGCTTACCCGGCAGGGTGCGGTACTTATTACTACTGTCTATATGCTGATTCTGCACATGGAAAAGAGAAAAATAATGAAAAACAAAAACAAATGACATGAAATAATTGAGCCTTTTACTGCAGCTGTGTCCATCAACGGGCCTATTCACTCAACTATATCATAACAACACTGCTATAACAATGCAAGGAGTCTTAGGTAACCGATTAAGACTTGGTCATTACCATTTTGGTGACAATAAGGTTACAGCAGAGGCTCTGCGTTAGGCCGTTCACAAAAGGAAATATTCTTATGTACAAAGCAGACACACAATTCTCTACGTAACATGTGCACAACACACTTTTGGAAAAATGTGTGAAGATTTGGTGAGTGACACAATGATCATGTTGTTAGTTATACAATTTGCATCTTATGTAAAAAGTTGAGTTTTTTTATAATAGGCTACTGCTGTAAGTGCACGAGACAGAGGTGGTTGTGATGTCAGCAAGACATACATGTAGCTATCTTTCATTGGTTACAGGTGATGTCAGCAAGACATACATGTAGCTATCTTTCATTGGTTACGGGTGATGTCAGCAAGACATAGCTATCTATCATTGGTTACAGGTGATGTCAGCAAGACATAGCTTTCTATCATTGGTTACAGGTGATGTCAGCAAGACATCGCTAGTTAATCATTGATTACAGGTGATGTCAGCAAGACATAGCTCTCTATCATCGGTTACGGGTTCGAGCGGTTAGGCGGGAGGGAGGAAGTACCTGCAGGACAGGCTCTACCGGTTGTCCCACAACATGCTAGCGGTAGCATAAAAGGAAAAGCACATGAAAGAAAAAGAGAGGGGGAGAGAGAGATGGAGAGAGAGAGTGAGAGAGAGAACACATGTAATAACAACTCTATGTTAGACTACTGACTGACAGCACCTAAACCCACGCCATAGTACAGACATTTTTTCAGATGGTTCAAAGAAAACAAAGTACCCATTCACAAACCCGAACCCACCCGGAGAGTTAGGTATGTTAATTATATGGTACAGTTCTGAAATGGGTAGAGGAGGAAGGGAGAGAGAGAGTGAGAGAGAGAGAGAGAGAGAGATAGTCTCACAGAGTTCTGTTTCATTTCATCTTAGACAAGAGGGGTAAAAGCATATAGAGGTTCAGTATTCAGAAGTTCAGCAGAAAAAACCCCATATTGACAGTCCCAAGGTCAACCAAATAACCCAACTACAAAAAATAAAATGGAATGCCCACACACACGCTCCTGATGAAGAGTGAATAGCTGTAAAATGTTCACTGGGAAATAAAAAAAAGCAAAACGAGAATGATTGTGTGGTCGTTCCATTTTATTTTTATTTTATTTCATGATTAATTGTATTTTTAAAATTTGTTTGACCTTGTCTTGCCCAGCACCTATGCACCAGTACCTGTTTCTACAACGAAATAACCCAACCAAAAACCAAACAACCACCCAACCCAACAAAATGTCTCCAACCTTGTGCACAGATCCGCTCTGAAGCTCCTCCAGGCTGGTGGAGAGTAGTCGTGGTTGCACCCTGCAGGGAGATGACATGAGACCAATAAAATATTTTAAAAATCCACACTCATGCTAGCCTCACCAAAGCTGTTCCTGAAACAGTTTAGTATGACAGTGCTGTTTTTTTCACCCCCTGAGTTAGCTGAGGCAGCAGGCTAAGCTGTGTGTGTGTGTAAGTGTATTCGGGGTGTGGACAGTAGTACCTAGCAGCTGAGGCATCACTATAATAGCATGTGACAGGATTAGCTGAGCGGGAAGCGATGCTAAGGGCTAACTGTTGGGGTTGGGGCTGAGTCCAGAACATTGCGCTGACAAGGGTCATCATCGTCCCTATTAAACACCCTGAGAAAATTAAGTGCACTAAAAAGCTTCACAGGGGCATGACAAACACACTAAGTAAATAGTATGCACAGACTAAAGTCTTGAAAAGTGTATGATGGCACTGATAGACCAGACTTGAGCAATTCCAGCACTGGAAGTAATTGACTTTGTATTGAGTCGCTGGCGAGAGAAGAGACAGAGAGAGAAGAGAGCGATTTGGGCAACTAGAGGTAATTTGAGCGACAGTTTGTAGTTAGACTTGAGCAAATATTATGCAAATGAGCTATGATGCAGTTTGGCGACAGCCGCCACAGCCAATGGGAATGGCAGAATGCTTGCATTCTGCTTTTAGCGGACATTCTCTGTTGCTTCTATCGCTCATATCGATCTTGCTGCACAGTCCAGCGATTCTGTGTTGCTTCATTTTGTTGCCATCGGTGTGTTTCCCCGGTAAAACACAAACCTTTCTAGCTGCCACTGTCCGTTGTGGTAGCCAAAGCTGCTGGGTGATATCGTGGACTCCATAGCCATCTGGAAACTGCGGCAGCTGTGGGAAAGAAACAAAAAGTTTAAAGGCAGGAAGCAGGTGAAATAGTAACCCAATAAAATGTTCATAGACATACGTATACGTACAGTATAAATACCAGAAAACGAAAGACATGAAGAAGAAGAAGAGGAAAGAGAAGAAGAAGAAGAAGAAGAAGAAGAAGAAGAAGAAGAAGAAGAAGAAGAAGAAGAAGAAGAAGAAGACAAAGAAGGAGAAGGAGAAGGAGAAGGAGAAGGAGGGTGGGGGGCAAGAGTGTTAAAGGATGGTGGAGGCCAATCAACGCACGCAAAGTTCCCTCCCATGAGGAGGCACTAAATTCATAATGCCATCTGGGATGTTCAGGCCTTGATTTTCCAGCCAGTGCACATTTGGAGTGAGACATTTGGAACAGATGCCATTTATTTCTACATTGCCTTATTTATTTATTTATTTATTTATTTATTTACCTGGAGTCCAAGTCCTTCTGGAGTAACAGGGGGGAGACGAACAGGGGGGATGAACCTCTGGAGGATATCTATGGAGAGAGAGAGAGAGAGAGAGAGAGAGAGAGAGAGAGAGAGAGAGAGAGAGAGAGAGAGAGAGAGAGAGAGAGAGAGAGAGAGAGAGAGAGAGAGAGAGAAGATGAAGCCAAATATTCACCTGAGACTCCTCCTGCCATGTGTTCCTCTCCTCCTCACACACAACAAAACAACCCAAGGCATCTGGGCTCTGTCACTTGACTTCCCTTCTGCCATGCCCACAGGTGGAGAGTTATACAATAACAACCTCTCCTGCATGGTCCACACATATGCACACACGCTACTGTACATGATAACATTAAAGCACAATGTTGTGTCAAGTGCATGTCCAAGACATGTCCGGAATAAATTAACCTTGAATTTGGAAAACAGCTCCTTCTGACAATATGCTGTGATGCCTTGTGTAAAAGATAAACATCCTATGACTTGTCATGTATTTTATTTTTATCACTAAATGCCATGTGCAATACAATCTCTTAAAGATACTGCGACTGTATCTGTCGTAAAAAACAATATCAGCCCAGTTAGTGTTGTTTGGCGTCACACTGAGACGTGCTGACAGACGCAGCCATGACGAGGTAGCTTTGACAGTAGTAGGCGGACAGAAATGGCGATGTAGGTTTGACAGAGTTAGGCGGACAAGCTGCTTCAGCCTCGTGTGGTCCGTCACCCCAAACCCCACTCCACTCACCTCCGATCTCATGATGTCCGAGTGAGCTTTGTGTGTCAGCGCCCTCATCTTCAGACTACCGCTCAGCTCCTCCTCACTGCTCCCACACAGCAGCTTCTCATTGGACACTGAAGATGGATAAAGGGGAGGAGACAAAGCAGGAGGAGGAGGAGAAGTGGAGGTGGAGGAGGAGGAGATAGCGGAGGAGGGGCAATGAGGAGCAGGGCAGGGAGATGGTGAGAGGAGAAGCAGAAGTTAACCCATTGACGCCTAAGGCACTTGCAAAAAAGGGTGCTGAATGCATGAGCCCTTTTTAAGAAAAGCTGCCCTCAGCCTATAAAAACCTAAATATCTCAGCCTCTGAAGTACATAAAAACATGAAATAAGTTGCATTTAAACGCTAAGACGCCCATCTTTCATTAGAATGTGTTCATTCATCTCAAACAATCAAAGATCTTTAATAAAGTTGTCTCAAATCTCATGAGCCTAAATGTTGTGTAATGCCGCTCCAGGCGCCAGGGGCAATGTTGCGCAACGCAACATCCAGTATCAATGGGTTAAGGTGGGGGAGGAGGTGGAGAAACCTCCAGGGAGAGAAGGAATAGGAGGATGAGTGTATGATGGACAGAGTGTAGGATGAGGAGAGGATGGAGGAGGGAGAGGAGTAGACGGACGAGGAAGTGACAGTGAGGGAGAAGAAAGAGGAGTAGATGGAGAGACAAATGGGGTCAAGGAACAAAAAGCGAGAAGGAAGAGAAAGATAGTGGAGGAGAGAGGATGGAGCAGGAAGAGGATTGAGAAAATAGAAGGAGGAGTGGATAGAGGAGAGATAGTGGAGGAGTGGATAGAGGAGAGATAGTGGAGGAGTGGATAGAGGAGAGATAGTGGAGGAGAGGATAGAGGGGAAGATAGTGGAGGAGTGGAAAGAGGGGAAGATAGTGGAGGAGAGAGGAGGAGTTGATAGAGGGGAAGATAGTGGAGGAGAGAGGAGGAGTTGATAGAGGGGAAGATAGTGGAGGAGAGAGGAGGAGTTGATAGAGGGGAAGATAGTGGAGGAGTGGATAGAGGGAGAGATAGTGGAGGAGTGGATAGAGGGAGAGATAGTGGAGGAGTATAATGGAGAGATGAGGGGAGTTCAGTATAAAAAAAGAGTGCAGTCAGAGAGAGTAGAGAGAGAGAGGTTCCATTGGACCATTGTTTCCGGGTTCTATTATTGCAAGGGGGAGGGGGGGAAATCCCCCTTTAGGCAGACCTAGGCAGACCTAAGGACTGTTCTATTCACTGCTAGGAGTATTATGACATGCCCTTTTAGGCAGACCGTGTTAGGTGCCCATAGCAACCTATTACAATGGCATATCTCTATATACTTAAAGAATCTCTGGTGCAGTGTTTCTGGTTAGTCACGAGCCTCATCAGGGCCCACATTTGTGTGTCATGTTGAAGAGTTGAAGAGCACTTCACTTCAGCCATCTCAGCACTTCAAAGACTCACTGGTGGTGAAGAGAAGAGCAAGGCCGCGGGCACACACACACACACACACACACACACACACACACACACACACACAGACACACACACACACACACACACACACACACACACACACACACACACACACACACACACACACACACACACACACACACACACACACACACACACACACACTCTATTCTAAACACAAACTCTCTCTCTCTCTCTCCTCTACATACAGATGCACGCACGCACACACACACACACACACACAAACACACACACACACACACACACACACGCACACGCACACGCACACGCACACACACACGCACACACACACACACACACACACACACACACACACATGACCTGGTTCATGACCTGGTCAATGTCTACTCTTGCTGGTGGTCAATTTATACAACCCTGTGCTTGCTTCAGACTTCAAACATTTACATGATAAAAACCTCACGAAAGAGAGCGCGGCCTGACTAGAAGTGCTCTTGTACTCAAAAGGAGCCAATTAGGTCAACAGCAGCATCTCTCAACACACGCTGCTCTATCCACAAACAGTTGGATTTGATAATTAAGACTCAAATAATGCTGGTCTTTCTACACCATGCTAAAGAATAATAATCAGCTTGAATTATCATAGCTTTCTCTCTCTTTTTTCCCCCCTCTTTTCATAGATTTCCATATCTCTATGGAGGTCAGCTCTTTAAATATGCCACAGTAAATTGTATAGTGGACTACAAAGGTGCACTGTGTAATGTTTTTAGCAGTTTCTTTTCTGAATTCATGCTCCCCATTCACAAATGTTACCCTTTTCGTGAACGCTTACCACCACCATCAAATTCTAAGCCTTCATTATGACTTCATACATGAAAAGGTGGATCTTCTCCATGTCAGCAATTTTACAGCAATAGACATTTTTAGCTGCAAAACTTACTGTACTTTGGTCATACTTCTAAATATTAGTTTATTGTGTAGTAGACATTCATGAAAAGAACAAATTTGCCAATAGGCTGCACAGTTTCAATGAGCAGCATAATGGCAATACCTAGCCACCATCCTACACACAGTACAACTTTTACAGTAAATGAGGACAGGGGCAGGGTGAGAGTACTGTACCTTGGGAGAGAGTCATCATGTCCTTCATCTTGCGGTACTGGCCCACCAGAGCAGTAAGCTCTTCAATATGGCGGTCCTGAGGACAGGATTGGGAAACAAAACTTGTTAGGAGAGAAAACAATTAGCAAGTCATGTTAAGATTTGATGTCAGACCCTCCAATAATTATAAAGATATAAAATTACACTTAGCTGACACTTTTATCAGAAGTGAC
>NC_085860.1:16596663-16609163 GCF_034702125.1 Engraulis encrasicolus
TCTCTCTCTCTCTCTCTCTCTCTCTCGCCCTCCCTCCCTCCCAATGTCATCCTGACCTCAGCAGCCACCTGTATGCACGTCCGTCTGTCCCCACCCCACTCCTCCCAATCGATGGCTTGACACTGATTTACATTTACAAACACACAGAGCTCCATTCAAGTGCAGCAGCAAAAAGGCCCTTTTGTTTAAATAGGACCACTGGGAGATTGACTGTATTTACTCAATCTGGACTAGGCTGATTGCTTTGGAGGCCGTAAACCAAGCCTTTCTATATGATGAAGGCACATAATCACCTCTGTAGCTAACCGCTAACCGCACGCTGAGGTTTAGCGGCCAAACATCATCATGTGTGGTCATTGGCTGGGTTTCAGAGGAGACAGGTGCGAGGCAAGGGCACCAGCACCAGCACCGCCACTGCCTGCAACCGCCCACCACCCCCGACTCAGAATAATACAAAATCATTTTAAAGGGTTATTTATGACACACGCTGCTTGGCACTCTTCCTGCGTGAGGGTTCTCTACTACAGGAGGGCTACCGTGGCAATGGGTTCGTGGCTCGCAATCATTCAGCGCAGTTAACATATAAGCAATATTTCGATTTCAAACGGAAAGGCGGCAATATTCGGAATGTGGCCATGTTTCGGAAATGTTCTGGTTATTGAATGCTATTTCACACGTGCAAACAGAATATTCGTGAACTTGTGTTGAATACTGACAATATTCTGAGTGCTCAGAACGTGCACTGACTGAATAGATAGAAATGATAAGTGTGTTGCATTCATAAATAACCTGAGAAACAGTATTGCAAAGTAATTGACTGAAAATCATTGTATGTGTATACGTATCAACGTACCGGTACGTATATCCCACACAGAATCCAACATTATAATTGTATTTTAGTGCAAAATAAAACACAATTCTTCTCAGAATGATTCACAAAGTAAAGCCAAACTTTTCATGGAAATAATGCAGGAATGTCATTTTAACCTGATATGCAAGCCATGACACTAAACACAGTTTCAAATTGTTGGCAAAGCAAGAAGTGCTGTGGTTACGCTGATGGACTGAATAAGCATGAAAATGAGAGTGCTATTATAACAAACTCTTTGGCTTAAACAAATGTTTGTTTGACATTGTTCTGTATTGCACTTAAACCTGCCAGACCTCCCAATCCCTTATAACAACCTATTTTCAAGGCCTGGAGTCCCCCAGACCCATTGGGGAGCCATTGCACATGGTGAAACACTGCATGAGTTTTGCACCAGGAGTTATGGGAACCAGGCTAAATTAATGAAACAGAAGTATGGAACAAAACAACGTGAACCCTTACTCCTTACCGAGGAGAGCAACAACACCAAAAAAACTCTTTAAGTCAGCAGAATCCAACAAGTGGCCCCGTGAGAAAAAACCTTGGTGGGCTCCCGCAGACCATAGCCGCAGACCTATACCCACCCACCCCCCCTAGCCTGACCGCTCCTTCCCACCCACCGAGGCAGCCTCTCCCTGGGGCTGGCCTGGCCCCGGCTTGCCCTGGAGCCTGGGTCCTGGAGCCTGGTCTTGGGGAGCTACTATACTATCGAGCTGCCTACCTCAGCTTTCTGTTGCTTGTCGTCGCTGTTGGCCGGGCTCGGCGTTGTTTCCTCGTCCATGCCCACCAGCTTGAGTTTCAGATAGGAAACCTCATCCATCAGATCCAGTTTCTGCGTCTCCAAAGAAGTCCGGCTCAGCAACTCCTGGGGCCACACACACAGACGCACAGACACACAGACACACACGCACGCGCGCACACACACACACACACATGCACGCACACAGACACACGCACACACAGACACAGACACACACACACACACACAGACACACGCGCACACACACACAGATAAGTCAGTTGCACACCCAGACACATAGACACACACAGACGCAGACACAAACACACACGCAAGTGAGTCCAGTACACACCCACATGGAAAGCAGCCGGCGATAGCAGAGTAGAGTGGAGTGGAGTGTCACCGCATACAGTCGGTGGGAAAGCGATTCTGCTGTTACTCTACTGGGCACACACAGACTCCCTCCGCAAACAGCTCGCTTTGAGCCAAGCAAAGCTAAATATACACACTAACACACACATACACACACACACACTCACAAACACACACTCTCTCGCACACTCTTTCACCCACTCTCTCTCTGTCTCTAACACACACACACACACACACACACACACACACACACACACACACACACACACACACACACACACACACACACACACACACACACACACACACACACACACACACACACACACACAGTGCTCTATTTATATTTCCTCTGTCTCCTCAACATGCGAGGGGCGAAGAAAAGGGGGAGGTGAGTGAGAGAGTGAAAGAGTGAAAGAGGGACAAAGCCAGAGAGAGAGAGAGAGAGAGAGAGAGAGAGAGAGAGAGAGAGAGAGAGAGAGAGAGAGAGAGAGAGAGAGAGAGAGAGAGAGAGAGAGAGAGAGAGAGAGAGAGAACGGGGTTCTAGCATTCCACTGGATTCTTCGAGGTCTCAACCAGCTATTTGCAGGATTGTGAGACTTTGAGGTGAAATTCTACTGAGAGAGAGAGTGTGTGTGTGCGTGTGTGCGTGTGTGTGCGCGTGTGTGCGTGTGTGTGTGTGTGCGTGTGCATACATGCATGTGTGGAGTAAGAATGTAAATAACAGCTTGTGTGCATGTGTATAATTGGAGGAATGTGTATGTTTAACGTGAATGGGAGGTTGTACAACACTGCACACATATCTGTTTGTGTTCATGCATGTGTTGGTGCGTGTATGTGCGTCAGTGACAAATCAATTAAACAAAAATACATTTAGCCAGGCTTCTAAAAGGATAATGCATTTAAGTATGTTGTGAGTCTATTTTCAAGTTGTAACCTAATTCTGCTGAAACAAATCATGAGAACCCAAAGAAGTGGCGTCACGTCTTTGACCCATGTACAGTATATGTGTGTGTGTGCATGTATTGAGTGTTTTGAGAGACTTGAGAGTTGTTGACCAGAGGACTGCCGGGCGGTCACATGCACACACAGCACTCCTCTTTTTTTTCTTCGCTCTCAAGAGTAAAAATGGAGCAACAGAGTTGTTCACGCCCTTCTTCATTTCCCAGTGTCATTACTTTCATTTCCTGTTGCCTATTAGGCAACCTTCGTTGCTTTCTTGCTTAACCCATTTTAGCCTAAGCCCTTTTTGGGCAAAGGTGCCCTCTGCCTATTGAAACCTAAATATCTCAGCCTTCGAAGCACATAAAAACATGAAACAAGTTGCAGTTCATTCAAAAGTGTTCATTCAGCTCTAACATACCCACATTTTTAATAAAACAGCGCAAATCTCAAGAACCTCAATGCAGCATATATGTCGCTGCAGGACTTAATGGGTTAACCTAAATAAATGTCTATAAGTACATATGCACATACAGTAAATGGCAATAGATAGCTACGGGGCTACCTACATTTGGCAAAATCAAACCAAATCATGGACATAACTGCTGCTTCTATGTACGGTACAACAGAAAATGCGACGACGTAATCTAATAATCCAAACTCGAATGGTGTGATTCTATTTTCGGTGTCGTAGGAAGGGCTAACGTCGTCCACAGGATTCTCCACACCACCGACCTCAGATTAGAGCAGTTTTGAAGACAAACGCAGGCCCCTTTAAAAAAAGAAAATCCATTAAGCTCGAACTAATGACATGGGGCGACATTTGAAATCCGATCGGCCCGTTGCGTCTATGGACCTCGACAATTTAAAAGCAATCACGGTTAACGCGGCGCACACATGCGGGCTTAGTGCCCGTTAAGGCCCCGGCCCTCATAGCTCGCCATGAGGCAAATCAGATGATGGCTTATCAGGTTATCCTGTCTGCATCCCCGGCCAGGCCAGGCCAGGACGACCACCCTGTGGCCTGAAACTGGATCCGGACATGTTTTGACTGTACTGTACGCCACCGTCTCAGTCAGCCCATTCAAACACACATACAGTACGGTACGTAGCAGCAAATGCCATATACAATATGTACACACCAACGTACACGCTGACAAACACACACATACACACGCATGCATACGTACACACAAACACAAACGCATGTACGCACGCACACACGCACGCTCGCGCACACACACACTGAGCTGCAGATGACTGACAGCCTGAGGGCTCACTGGGCCTCCCTTTACCCGTGTCCCCCAGACCAGACCAGCACCTGCACACAGAGTGTAACAACTACCATAGCGTGGCGTGGAGCGTTAGTAAACCACCCTCCTAAAGCCTCATACAGTATCGGTAGCGCTGAGCTTTCGGACTGGTCCTTTAGCTCAGCGGTATAGTGCTGTGCCTCCCATGCCCAAACTGAGCCGCTGACTAGTAGGTGGCATGTTCGAGACCCGAGTGCCAGACTGAACAACAACACCTCAGTTCCAAGAGCAGAGTGAGGGTTAGGGAACAGGCACACATGAGGGCTCTATCTATCTGCCTCACCCCCACACCCACACACACCGCCACCCTCACCCCTACCCCGGTGCCCGTGCCCATGCCCTCCCAGAAATCCACTTTCTTCATCACCAGCCAAAATGGCCAGTGGTTGTTAACCTTACTAGCCAAACACACACTCAGTAATCGGTCAAAGTGGCTAGGTAAGTTGATCTATTCTACCAGCCAAACAGAAATTTCACCAGCATTTGGCTGGTTGGCTGGTGTTAATTTAGAGCCCTGGTTAGGGGGACAGGCTGCCTCATCCCCACCCTGCTGCCTGTGCCCGTGTCCTCCCAGACAGAGCAGAGTAAGGGTTAGGGAACAGGCACACATGAGGGCTCTATCTCCCTCACCCCTACCCCCACCACCCTCACCCCCACCCCGGTGCCCATGCCCTCCCTGCCCTGTGCGAATTCCTCCTGGATATGATTGTTGCCATAGCAGCCAGTAACATTCCTTTTGGCTGCGATAGCTGTCGTGGACACAACAAGGGCCTGGGAAGAGGACTGGGGAAGTGAAGAGGGCAGGGCAAACACACACAACATCCCACAGAACCACACAACAACTCCCTGCTTCCTCTATCTCTCTATCTACACAAGCTCTCTTTCTTTCCACATTCGGAATGAAAAATGTTTTCCATGACTCGTGAGAAAACCGAACACTTCTTTGCATGAACCTGCACTCTCTCTGCCTCTGGGAAGAGGAAGAGGAAGAGAGGGAGAAAGATGGCAGGACAAGAACACATAGCATCCCAGAGAGCCATTCTTCCCTTTAAGGAGTTCCCCCTGATCTTGGGCGGATGACAGGATGGCAGTAGTGGGGGTTGAGCTGGTGATGGTTGTCTCATGGGGCAGGCATGGCAACTGACAGCTTGGCCAGATCCATACCTGAAGGTCAAAGTCATCTGTAAGTGCCCCCTCATTCACTACATGCAATGTAATGGGGGGCCCAAGTCTGGGGCCCTATTCTCCCTGGGCCTGGGACAATCGACCCATTTGTATCCGTCCGTCAGTTTCTCTGGGAGCAGGCACAGCAATCTGAGCTCAGCTAGTCCAGTGGTGTGGACTTAGGGGGTTATAAAATGGCACATGGTGAGACGTGTGGGTCCCCACCAGGGGCGTAGCAGCACATTTTGGGCCCTATGTACAATCAGCTCCAAAGACCCCCCCCCCCAGCCATATATCTACATAAATCCGACTGTGTGTGGACCCCCTATATGGTACATGGGGCCATGGTGACACACTTTACCCCCCTGAACGACACCCCTGGTCACCACCAGCATGGCGATGCTGACGAGAGTCTATATGGGTCGGGGTGCTTATGGCCGGGGCTAAAAAATAAACATGGGGTGTGAATGAGAGCATTAACACAGAGCCGAGAGCTTGACAAAGTAATGCTGGCCCACAGTGAGAGGAATATACGCCGCATAGACAGATGTCAGCAAACAAATTGACAGTCTCTATTCATTCTCATTGTTTATTTTAAAGCATGTTTAAATAATAACAAGAAGAAATGCTGCCTTGTAGAAAAGTTTTGGGGAAAACCTGGTAAATTGATTTCTCAAGGATAAAAAATGCATTGTACTCAGACTAGAAGTTACCCTTGACGCGCGAGTCAAAAGGCTGTGTATTAGACAACAAAGGCTGGTAACTGTCATTCAGATACTTAATCATCACTTGAACAGGTCTGACTGTTTCAAAAGCGATGTAGTAGATAAAGCATACACAGCATATCTCTGGTTACAACAAAAGCCATATAAGGTAGCAACACAGCATGATGCAAAGTTTCCAATGCCTGTCATGATGTGATCTCTTTTTTTGGAAGAACACAAACATTGTTCTCTTCTCTGCTTCATCCAGATCTCTCTCTCTCTCTCTCTCTCTCTCTCTCTCTCTCTCTCTCTCTCTCTCTCTCTCTCTCTCTCTCTCTCTCTCTCTCTCTCTCTCTCTCTCTTCCACCAAGTCAGCTTATATCATGACCTTGCTAAGCAGCAAAATTGGAAATGTAATTACACTGTTGGGCACAGAGGAATGGAATGGCATCCGCTATTCACAAAGTTTCGCAGATGGTGAAAACAGCAGCCTACACACCGCTTAGACAAACTCACACTCACACACACTCTCCCCTGACACTTATCAGAGGACCTTTGATGTAAACTCTGTCAGCTCCACACACACACACACACGTATGCACGCACGCACGCACACACACACAATCAAAACGTTCCTGGAAAGTTTCAGCTGACACACTGATCTGCATAACGCACATGAGCGCATACAGAACGAGCCAAGCTGAAACACATCCACACATCCCTTCAACACCCCCCCCCCCCACACACACACACACACACACTTCTCAGACAACAAACAAACTGAACTAAAATCCTCACATGGAAAGCTTGTTGAGGAGAGTAATGAGTCCAACAGAATGCTCTATTTGATTTGGCTTCCATTTGAGGGTTCTGTTCCATTTGAGGCTTCTGGTTTCCCTGGCCTCTCTCTTTCTGTATGCAGGGCCGCTGACAACTTTGGCTGGGCCCAGGACAAACTCATCTGAATGCATGCAATGTAATGAAAACCCAATTCTGGAACCCCTCTCTCCCTGGGCCCGGGACAACAGACCCCTTCATCCCCCCCCTGTCGGCTTCCCTGACTGTATGCATTTGTGGCCAAATGGATGTGGACGTACCGACCACAGAAACAAATGCAATCTGAAAGCCGAACAAAATGCATCAAGTCAGCACATCACATCAGAAACATGGCGGAAAAGTAACTTCTTGGTACGTCATTGTTTTACTGTAGTTTGAGTTGCTTTCTTGAATGTATTGGAAATGTTTGAAATGTATTGCAAATGTTTGAGCACAGGGTGTAACGGTATTAACATTACTAATAACTATTATGAATTACTTATTACTAATTATTTAATACTACATTGCAATACTATTTCTACATAAATGCATTGTCACCCCAACTTCCTTATTCGTAGAATATTCTTGCTAACCAATTGCAATAAATACTGTCAACTGTAAACCTTTGGTTTGGATTGAACATTGACTACAGATGACTCACTTCCTCCGAAGTCCGGAGAAATTGCAGTTGCGTTGGGTACAGCGCAGCGTGCTTAGCATATGTCAGTAATGTTTAGCCACACTGACTCACCCACTCATCACTGTTACTGATTAGCAAAACACCACAGAGCAGCACATAGCAAATTTACCACCCCTGCCCTGTCCCTGCGTCCTTCAGCTAATATCCGACAAAACCAAGGCACCATAGGGCTAAAGAATGACCCTAACTAACTCAGTTCACTGTCTTCAGTCAGACTTGTCAAACCACCATAAAACTTGAACAGGGTTTGTGTGTGTAGCCCTTTAATGCACGCTGTATCATCTGGGGCACGCTGTAATGGTCACTGAAAGGTTAATTACCACAGTACTACTCTACTATGACATAACACAGGGCCTTTAGTAATGCACTACGACTCGGTAATTGCCACTCCGGTAACAACAAATTTATAATGCAGTGTTTTAAAAGGTTAAGCATATATGACTTACATAGTTTGGGTTAGGATAAGGGTTAGGCTTAGGGTAGGATTGTGTGAGTTGGGAGTTGTGTTGACATACCTGTTGGAGCATTTCCTTTCACTATCAAAAGTCGGACTTGTCAAATCACTTATAACTTGAACAGGGTTTGTCTTTAACCCCTTAAGACACAGCATTATAAATTAGCTGTTACCAGAATGACAATGACCAAGTCTTAATGTATTACTAAAGGCCCTGTGCACTGTCATAGTAGTGTAGTACTAGTAGTTAACTTTCAATGTCTATTACAGTGTGCCACAGGAGTGCCCATTAAGGGGCTACGCACATGCTTACATAGCTCGGTAGGGTTATATGAGTTGGGAGTTGTGTTGACATACCTGTTGGAGCATTTCCTTTCACTACCTACAGTCAGACTTGTCAAATCACCATATAACTTGAGCAGGGTTTGTGATTAAACACATACAGTATGACTTAGTAAAAAGCTAGGTTTTGGGTTAGGTTTAGAGTAGGGTTATGTGAGTTGGGAGTTGTGCTGACATACCTGTTGGAGCATTTCCTCAGTGTTGACGAGTTTGTGGTGGTGCTCTTCGAGCGAGCTCTCCAAGTCCCGAATCTTCTCGCCCTGAGCCTCCACCTGGTCTGTGAGTACACTCACCTGCGTTGGAGGAGATCACAAGACAACTTTCAGTTCAGGCAGGCAGGCACGCTTCAAGTCTCCTCCCTCTCTCTTTCTCTTTCTCTCGCTCACTCTCTCTCTATCTTTCTTTCTTTCTTTCTTTCTTTCTCGCTCTCTCTGTGCCGTATACAGTCTCTCACACTCACACACTCCCTTCCTCCTCCTGGTTCTCATGCCTGTTGCAACATACTCCTCAATTCTCCCATGTAATGGTTTCAGTGAAACTACGCTGGGTGCAACTGTCACTCTGTTGTTGCCACTTGGCAGGAGCAAAGTGTCAACTGACTTTTGGGGAAACCGTGGGAGCAGGTAGGTTATCCCACGACATGAAGTGAGCTTAAGTCTGCTTGGTCTGTTGCATATACGTAGTAGGTGTTTTTTTCTCGCTCTCTTTCTGGTTTAAGGGCAAACTGCAGGTATGTGCGAGCCAAATCACCTTCTGGGGAAGGCACACTTGGAGGGTGGGGGCCAACCAATCATTTCATTTGTTTGTTTCCAGCATGGGGGCCACCGACCAATCAGAAGGGTCACCCCGGGATACTAAAGGAATGTATGCCTCGCTGAAAAAAAAAAAGTCGACCTCAGAGCAAGACTGCCAAACAAGTTTGATTCTGAAGAAGCAGTTGGTTGGACAAGCCATGACAGTTTCAGGAAAAGGGAGATGATTACTATCTTTACCTTCCACATCTCTCATGTATCCTCGTCTTTGTTTTTTTTTAATGACAGATGTTTCCTCGTTTAATTCACTCAACACATAAAAGATAATTCCGGGTCTTGGAAGCGCGCTACATGGCAAAGAGAGGACCTCAGGCTCTTTCTGTTGCTGTGTAATAGAGGGAGTAGTAACACCTTGCTGTCACTATGCAGCTTCGCTGTAATGCTGTAACACCAATCTGCAACTCTCTCTCTCTACTGCTCTCTCTCTCTATCACGCTCTCTCTCTACTGTGCTCCCTCTGTCATGCTCACGCTCTCTCTCTATCATGCTCGCTCGATCTCTATCTCACTCGCTCTCTCTCTCTCTCTCTCTCTCTTTCTCTCACTCTCTCTCTCTCTCTCTCTCTCTCTCTTTCTCTCACTCTCTCTCTCTCTCACTCTCTCTTTCTCTTTGGCTATCTCTCTCTCTCTCTCTCTTTCTTTCTGCCTGACTTGTTAACTCTCCCTTCATGTTTCCCCTGCACAATTCACTCTCCCTCTCTCCCTCCCTCTTTCCCTCTCTCCCTCTCTTCCTCCCTCCCCTTCTCCCTCCCCGTATACATGTATTCTCCCATACCCTTCATGCTCCATGCTGCATGGGCCCTGACCCTATTGTTGCCAATCATAGTGCATGCAAGCCAGCCGAGCCAAGCCAGCCGAGCCAAGCCAGCCGAGCCAAGTCAAGCCAGTGTAGCGGAGGTGTCACATGTCTCTTCTCCCTGGAGTGGCGTTCACGCTCTCCTGGCATGACCTAGCCGCCACTACTACTGTCTCTCTACGTGTGCATTCCAATATACACACTCCCGTCCTCCACCTGTGCTTGTGGCCTTGCCCCGCCTCCTGGCCCTGCCTCCGCGGAGAAAACAATAAAGTTTCTCAGCTGTCAGCTTAGCCACAACAACTTTTGAGAGACTGTTTTTAATTCACCATAACAATTACAAATAAGAAAATGACATTGGAATTGTGGTTTTGCAAGATATTGAATTAATTTTCTGTCGTCACTGACATCATCAGGAGGTCACAAGCAGGCAAGTGAGCAAGGTAGGACGGAAGTCCGCATATTGGAATCCACCCTATGTCTGCCCAACAGACTCTCTGACAGCACACAAGCACAGTGAATAAGTGGAAGGTGTGTACTACTATGCATTGAAAATCTGCCATTGTATTGTGATGTGGAGGGGGAGGGTGTAGCTCTTTGTGTGTGTGTGTGTGTGTGTGTGTGTGTGTGTGTGTGTGTGTGTGTGTGTGTGTGTGTGTGTGTGTGTGTGTGT
Source organism: Engraulis encrasicolus (assembly GCF_034702125.1). Lineage (NCBI taxonomy): Eukaryota > Metazoa > Chordata > Actinopteri > Clupeiformes > Engraulidae > Engraulis > Engraulis encrasicolus. The sequence goes on from NC_085860.1 coordinate 16,607,358, forward strand.
GTGTGTGTGTGTGTGTGTGTGTGTGTGTGTAGTGTGTGCATGTGAACGTGCATGGGCATGTGTGGCCTATCTGTGTGTGTGTGTGTGTGTGTGTGTGTGTGTGTGTGTGTGTGTGTGTGTGTGTGTGTGTGTGTGTGTGTGTGTGTGCGCGCGCGCGCACGCATGTGCACGTGTGTGTGTGTGTGTGTTTATGGTGTGTGTGTATGTGTGTGTGTCTGTGTGCATGCATGCGTGTGTGTACACACGCTGTACATGTATGTGTGTGTGTGTGTGTGTGTGGCTCACCTGAAGAACCAGGGACTGTTTATCCCCCTCTAAGCGTGCCAGCCTCTCCTGACACGACTCATTGTTCGGGGGAGACTGCAGGTTAATCTGGAGGCAAGGAAACAAGACAGAGAACGTCTGAGAACGACAACAAAACGACAGATGAATACACAGAGTTATGAGAAGAGAGAGACTGAGAGAGAGGGAGTGAGAGGAGGAGAGAGAGAGAGAGATAGAGAGAGAGAGAGACTGAGAGAGAGGGAGTGAGAGGAGGAGAGAGAGAGAGAGATAGAGAGAGAGAGAGGGGGGGGGAGAGAAGAGAGAAGAGAGAAGAGAGAGAGTAAACATCAAGATTGTGTGACCACAACAGGTCGAACCACTTTTCTGTTGAGAAACCAATGGCTCATTGAAGATGACTAAATAAACTCACACAAAGAAGGTTTCGTAAGGCCGCTAATGGCTCTGTTAAAGTAGACGTGAGAAGAAACAAGGAGACAAAACAAGTCTTGTTTGGCACCAAAACAATGTCTCCCCCAACGAACACATGCTAATTAATTTACAAACAATAGCTTGTGTACGGAGACTAAAGTGAGCTTGAACTAACAAGGGGTCAGGACACGCTGACAGCCTGGTTAGGCAGTGTGTCTTGTTTAACAAGGAAAAAACACGCACATCCGTCTCAAAAGATTGGGTGCAGGTCAGGACCAGCAAAGTCACGTGAAAACTGAAAATAAAGTCGGCAACACCAGGCTCCCATTTCTCCTATTTAAAGGATAACTTCTGCCAATTTCAAAATGCAGTTGTAATGCTCACACTACCCTGGACTTGTCAGATTTTTTTTTTCTTCAGTCTTTTCCGAGATCCTGGTCATTGTAAGGTGTTTATTTACATTTCAAAAAAACATCTTGATTTATTCCCAAAAACATCCAAAAGGTTATGCAACATCAACAACTAGCAAACAGCGATACCACTTGGGATAATATTTGGAGTAGAGTAGGTGTATGTTAAGAATTTTTTTTTAATGTAAACAAAATCTGCCCCGATTAGAATAGCTCAGATCTCTGAAAGGGCTGAGACGAAAAATGCAGCATCACTGGGTACTGACAAGTCAAGGGTAGCATGAGCATGCAATACAACAGCATATTGAAATTGGAAGAAGCTATCCTTTAATGTAGTGACATTTCAGGCCTGAAACATCACTATATTGAAATAAGAGAAACCTGAGCCTGGTGTTGCAGACTTTATTTTCAGTTTTCAATTGGCAGTGTGTCTTTACTATAAAAAAACTCTCTGGTGGTTTTCAAGAACACTATTTGGCAATCTTTTTGAAATCCATAGACTCTAACTCTAGCAACTGGAACTGACTCAAATGAATGAATCAAACACTGAATGATTCATCAATCAATTCAAGAACTGTTGCAATACAACCTTAAAAGGACTTAAGGCGGATTCATAGTTAACGCAACTGGCGCTAACCTCATTCATTCCTCCCTGGCGACGATGGCGTGCGCTCAAAATGCAAGCTGCCTAGGCGCGAGGTCG
>NC_085860.1:16616663-16664163 GCF_034702125.1 Engraulis encrasicolus
GCTCACCAGCAACAGACGACAGTAAAAGTGGCAGAAAAAAAGAAAACAAATACAGCCTGGTGGATATTCTGGTCAACACCCACATACACAGGGTAGAGATGAGGAGAGGAGAGAGAGAGAGAGAGAGAGAGAGAGAGAGAGAGAGAGAGACAGACAGACAGACAGATATATATATATATATATATATATATATATATAATTATGTTTTTATATATATATATATATATATATATATATATATATAGAGAGAGAGAGAGAGAGAGAGAGAGAGAGAGAGAGAGAGAGGGAGAGAGAAACACAGATAGAGAGAGAAACAAAGAAAGTAAGGAAGCGCATGGCCACTCCTTTCTCACGTTCTGGGGACTTTTGGGCATTTCCTGTGTGGGTCACCCGGGAAGCACTAACACACCGCACGCAGCACACGGCGACGAGTGGAGCGCTCCCTCCTCCATTGTGGGAGGAAAATATCCTTCTGCGTGAAGCATCGGCCACTCGAATCACCATGTATGTCCCTGAGCGGACACACGGAGGAGGGGCGGCATTCCGAGCTGTAGTTTAACAACTTGTTGACGTAGCCTATGAAGCTAAATTTGCCAAAATGATGAGCAGAAAACCTGGTAATGGGGTTGTGGTTGAGTGGTGTGGCTACCTTGGCAAGGGTTCACTTGGAAAAGAGATTTCTATCTTCTTGATGTGATTTTGTTTTCCCTGGTTAAACAAACAGAAAGTAAATCGAAATGAAAAAAGTGGGTAGGCTGCCAATGTAAATGATGAGAAGATTATTATGTTCCAGATGTAATGTGGTCGTTTGTCACCAGGGAATGCAATCTGTGCTATAGTTTTTTGAAATGGCCTTGGAGGCTGAATTCTGCTGAAAATGATTCATATGTAGGTAATCTACTGTGGGTACAGGTGTCGATGCAAATAGCAACAAAGGCTATACACTAACAAGTTTCGGCTGTAAAGTGTAGTTGTTTTTAGAGGCTGAATTTGATGACATGAGATGCAGTTTGTAGAACCGGTACAGTAAAGTATGTGCCAGTGGAAATTATGTTAAGACTATAGTACACAATGAACATGTCATTATTTGACAGCCTTGGAGGCTGACTTTGCTAAAATGAATAAGAACTGGTATTGTAGCTGTGGCCTAATGGTTAAGGACATGGAATTTCGATCAGAAGGTTGCGAGTTTGAAACCCACCCTTCCACTACCTACCACACTCCATGGCTGAGGTACCCTTGAGCAAGGCACCTAATCCCCATACTGCTCCAGGGACTGTAACCAACACACTGTACATAACTACACATACTGTAAGTCACTTTGGATAAAAAGTGTCAGCTAAGTGTAATGTAATGTAATGTAATATTGTAGGTTGCCACTGTAAAGGCTACACTAACTAACATGTTTCAGATGTAAAGGGAAGTTTTCATTTGATGTTGTCTTAGAGGCAGAATCTGCAGAACCTTGGCAATGTATGTGTACATAAGTAGGTGCCAATGCAATAAATGGTGCAAAAGGCTTCACAAACATACTTTAGATGTAGAGAGAAGTTGAACCAAGGCTGCTACACTAATTTCTTTCAGATGTGAAGTGAGGTCATCATTTGATGCAGCTATTGACGCAGACCTGGTAATGTACCCTAGGTAGGTACCACTGCCAACATGAATGACGCACAGGCTACACAAACACATTTCAGATGTTGGATGTGTCCATATAAATGCCACAAAAGCTACAAAAGCATGTTTCAGATGTTTAGTAAAGTGATGTACAAAGTAGTCCTTGACATAGCCTTGGAGGCTGGACTTTCTACAAATGATGTAGAACTCATTCAGTAGGTGTCAATGTAAACGGCACAAAAGCTAAAGAAACATGTTACAGATGTTCAGTAGTCCCTTAATACACGCCACTCCACCAGTGGAACGCTGCAATAAGCACTGAAAAAACTACTACTACAAAAAAGCTACTACACCACTATGACAGTGCACAGGGCCTTTAGTAATACATTACGACTCGGTCATTGCCATTCTGGTAACAGCTAATTTATAACAGGGGCTGTGTCTTACTGTGCTACGGCAGACAATACCAAGATTGTTCTCAACTTTTTGTTACATTTCTTGGGTTGTACTTGCCATAAGTAAGAGTGGAACTACATAGACACAATTCAATGTTTCAGATGTTTAGCATAAAGTAGTCCGTTGACATAGCCTCAGAGGCTGGATTTGCTAAAATAATCCAGTAAATGGCACAAAAGCTACACAAACATGTTTCAGATGTTCAGTAAAGTGAAGTTGTCATTTGTCACTGGAGTAGTATTATGGGGGTATCAGGGGGTAGTAGAGCCTGGTGGAGGGTCCAGGGGGAGAGGGGCCCTGTCTGCCCTGCTCCGGGCTGGACTGGGGGAGAGATAGGGCCCGGGCACTTTTGGCTCAACAGGGCCCCTCATAATTAGCGACACCGAACTGACTCACCGGTGGGCCTCGCACCCTCGTGGGCCCCTATTTTCAGAAATGTAAAAAAAAAAATATATATACAGTATTATATATATATATATTATATATATTATATATTTTATATATATTTTTTACATTTCTGAAAATAGGGGCCCACGAGGGTGCAGGGCCCACCGGGAAATGCCCGCTATGCTAGATGGCCAGTCCAGCCCTGGGTCTGCCTGAGTCAGACAGCCTTGCACCTGGCAAGCCCTCTGATCCTCACAGCTGTTGCAGGGGATATGTAGCAAGGGGCCGGGCGCTTTGAAAACACATACACACACGACATGCATACACCCACACACACACACGTCCATGTGTGTGCTCATACACACATGCCCAACCACCCACCGATCAACACACACACTATACACTGTAGACCCTCACCCAGACATCTGTGATTTCGCGCACATAGGCTACATGGACTTCCTTTGTCACCATGTCACAATGTTACAAGCTATCTCTCCTTCTCTCTCTGTCTTTTTTGTCTTTATTATGTATCTTTCTCCCTCTGTGTCTGTTTCAATCTCTCTCTTAACATACATACACACATAAACACACACACACACACACACACACACACACACACACACACACACACACACACACACACACACACACACACACACACACACACACACACACACACACACACACACACACACACACACACACACACACACACACACACATACATACATACACACACACACACACACACACACACACAATGCTGCTTTGCGAAGAACTCTTCCAAACAGATAATCTGAACTCCAGTCTCCATGGCCTGCGATCCTATCTCTGATGTCCTGGCACCTCCATCACACCCTGAGTACGACTGCCTGCAGCTTACAACAATCATAAGACACCACTGCTGCCTCCTGTCACAAGGTACACATGAGGTAGTGCTCTCAGCACAAAATACTGAACGAGAGAGAGAGAGAGAGAGAGAGAGAGAGAGAGAGAGAGAGAGAGAGAGAGAGAGAGAGAGAGAGAGAGAGAGAGAGAGAGATGCACACACGAGCGACTGAAGGATAATCTGTTGACAAAGAAACAAGACAGAACCCATGACACAGGAAGAACAGAATAACAGATGGATAGATAGTGAGAAAAAAGAGAGAGAGAGAGAGGGGGGGGGGGCAGACCGGCCAACAGAAAAAGAAAAGGAGAAAGGGATAAAAGTATAGGGGCTGGGTGGTAATGCCAGGCGTCCATTCCTCCTGGTCATATCAGTGGGTTGTATCCCATTTCTTCTGGGCTGGACTGAGTAGTCTCTACGGATCACTAATGCAGCCGAGTGTGTGTTTTGATGTTGTGTTGTGGTGTGTGTGTGTGTGTGTGTGTGTGTGTGCCTGTGCCTGCGCGCGCGAGCGTGTGTGTGTGTGTGTGTGTGTGTGTGTGTGTGTGTGTGTGTGTGTGTGTGTGTGTGTGTGTGTGTGTGTGTGTGTGTGTGTGTGTGTGTGTGTTTGTGCGCCTGCAAGGGGGGTGAGTGTGTAAAGAGGTGGGTGGGCTGAGGAATTATTTCCGGGGGAGACAAGAGAGAGTCAGTGAGAGAGAGAAAAAAAAAGAGAGAGAGAGAGAGAGAGATAGAGAGAGAGAGAGAGAGAGATAGGAGAGATAGGAGAGAGAGAGAGAGAGAGAGAGAGAGAGAGAGAGAGAGAGAGAGAGAGAGAGAGAGAGAGAGAGATGGAGTGAGTGAGAGAGAGCGTAAACACAGCACCGTGAGACCCCTGGTGTACACTGTGAGAGTAGTGGTGAAACTCTCCAACTCTCCAATGACTCATGGCTCCACTGTGCTGCACAGTTCAGTTCCTAAAGGTTGGAGCAGGCTTCACCCAAACAGATTCTCATCCTTTTTAGGGTGCTGACCAAAATATTGTAAAATTGAAAAGAAAGAAAAAGTCGCACCATGCATAATGCATATTACGTTCTGCCTCTGTGTAATAATAATAATTTAAAAAAATGAATACATAGTGTGACCTTTTCTTACTCCACTGTGCACAGAGAATGTGCAGTGTTAATTCAACACTTAGACAGTAGGACCAACTATATAACACAGCAGTGCTAGACTTGACTCTAAGTGTTAAACCAAAATGTAATGCACAATGTTGAGCGGCAGGTAGTGTATTTTTACATCCATTAATGTCCCTCCACTGTCTAAACAAACTCTAACCAAGCAGGAATGCAGAACCAGAGTTGAGGACACTGGTTAAGGAAAAAAAACAAACCGACTAACTACGGGAAACAAAATAAAAACGGAAACAAGAAAAAGTATGTCAATTACACAAGCAGGCAAATTAAATTCTGTCTTCCATTTGAAGTACGGTACAGTGCAATGATGAACGGTTGAGTAAATCGGTAAAAAAAAGAACAAGCAAGCTATTCATCCAAGGAAACTAAATAAATAAAATACAATCGATTTACAAAGAGAAAAGAGATTGAGTTCCAGGTGTCACCTACAGGCTAAGGAGAGTTCACAGGAGCGTGCAGATCTGGAGTCATGAAGACCATGTGAGCACAGACTTACCCTCGAGACCTGCCGATGATCCCCATAGAACAGAGAGAGAGAGAGAGAGAGAGAGAGAGAGAGAGAGAGAGAGAGAGAGAGAGAGAGAGAGAGAGATGCGCTCAGAGGGAGTTGAGCACCAGATGAGCAAAGAGGGAACGAAGAGAAATGTGAAATGTCAGTGCTGCTTAGCCAATACAGAAAGAGAAGAAGAAGGAGAGAAGGAGAGAAGGAGAGAGACGAAAGAGAGAGTGGGAGAGGGAGGCAGGAAATTCTACTCAATCCTGTCAGAGTCTCAGAGGAGCCCACCGACTGTTGCTAAACAGTCTAGCAGAGAGAGAGACAGTGCGGTAGAGAGAGCGAAAGAGAGAGTGAGACAGAGAAGAGAGAGCAATAGAGAGAGCGATAAACAGAGAGCGAGTGAGAGAGAGAGAGACAGAGAGAGAGAGAGAGAGAGAGAGAGAGAGAGAGAGAGAGAGAGAGAGAGAGAGAGAGAGAGAGAGAGACGGAGAGAAATTAAGCTGGTCAAAGGGAGAAATAAAGCCACAGTAAGACAGCTATTTAAATGGCAAGACTATTCTCTCCAATAACAGCTGGATATCAGAAGAAAGTGCACTGTGACACAGTCTAATCAGTCACAGCAACAGCTGTACCATTTACAATTACTAATTGCTAATACAGCAATCTAGCTAATTCCCCATTATGGGCCGATTCATCATGACAACCTATCAAGTACTACCCAGAGATGTTTTTGTTTTGAACATGCTCAGAGTTGAATAGTAACGGAGAGCAAAAGAAGAGAGCATACAGTGAGAGAGGAAGAGTGTGGGACACATAGAATGGGAAAAAGAGAGAAATTATGAAGAGAGACCACAGATGTGGAGCTGTGGAATGTGCTGCCAGGAGTGTGCATCAAAGGAGCTAACTTGCAAGTTTGGGAGCTTATACGATTATGTGATTGATTATAGTAAATATAAACCGAAAAAAAAGTGACTGTCTGCAACGGCACACTAATAAATGCTCCCAAAATCAGTCACTTTTTTGGTGCAGCACCTTCACTGGTGTGATGCATGCGTTTTCATCTTTTCCCGAATTATTCCGATCCAATGAATTTATAAACATACAACATAAGTACAATTGCCCAGCCCGTGTCCCAGTAATAATTGTACACTTAGAGAGTACTCTTGGATCAAATACAATCAGGAATTTAAGGAGGAGTTAAGCTGATTAAACAGTCAGGGACCAAATGCAATATAAAATATTTTAAATCGGCTCAACAAGTGTTAAATTAACACTACATTTTTTTTTACTGTGCATCAGGGCTTGACATTAACTTTTTTACTCATCGGCCACTGTGGCTAGTGATTTTACAGTCACTAGCCATTTAGTCTTTCTAACCAAATGCAACTACTGTGTTTTATCACACCAACGAATAAGCTACCTATCAAGATGGCTAATGAGACTGAAATTGTTACTAGCCACAAGGTACAAGTTTTACCAGCATTTGGCCTGTTTGCAGGTGCCATTGTCAAGCCCTGCTCTGCATGCATAATAACACAATGCTGCAAAGGTTACGTGTACTCACCGAGCCCTTCTGTAGCCAGTCGATGAGCAGGTGTGCGGTGGCGCAGGGGAGCTGTGATCGGAGGGTGTCCCTCTCCTGGTCGCAGGCCTGCAGCTCCAGGGCTACCCTCAGGTCCTCAGCCAGCTGCAGCACCTGCAGAGGGGCCGAGCTGACCGGAGAGCCCAGGTCATACATGCCATTACTCAGCTCCGCCACCACCTTAGAGCCTGGACATGGGGAAGGGGATGAGGATGGGGATGGGGATGGGGATGGGGAAGAGAATGCACAGAATGTGTGTTGTGTTTTTGCTTATATCCATGTTAGCTGTCATCAGCATTAACATCAATACATTATCATCGTTATCATCATCATCTTCATCACTATCATCATCATCATCATCATTAGCAGCAGCAGCAGCATTAACATCATCATCATCATCATCATCATCATCATCATCATCATCCTCATCATCATCATAATCGATATCATAATCATCATCATCATCATCATCATCTTGGTAGTTGTCGTCATCATCGTCATCATCGTCATCATCATCATTATCATCATCTTTGTAGTTGTCGTCATCATCATCATCATTATCATCATCGTCATCATCATACTTTTCTGCGATTGTCCATCTCATCCTCATCCTCATCATCCAATTGTGTTGTGTTTCCATGTTTGCTGTCATCATCATTGCGTTCACCTCACTACATCATCATCATCATCATCATCATCATCATCATCATCATCATCATCATCCTCATCATAACTGTGCTGGTGATTGGATATGTGATCCTCATCAATAACAGAAACAATGTTGGCAGGCACCCTGGAGGATAAGACACTTTAGGCACACCCATGCTGAGAAAAACAATTTTACAAGTCATTTAACTAAATTGAGCAAATTACCTTACATAAATGTTATGCCATTAACCATAGACACTCCAACAGAGCTATTTACTTCAGCAATAATAACACAGTCCTTGTAACAAACTCCATTCCATTACAGCATGACAACGACGACCACCATTATTTTCCAAACACAGTCTCAGTCTAAGCACACAATCCCCCTTTTATCCGTGCACACGTCACTGGCTACAGAGACACTCAGAACTCCTGAACGACACTCTGCTCCAATAACTCCATCTGGACGCTGAACACAGAGGCAGACTTTCCATTAGGCAAACCTAGGCAATTACTGAGGGCCCCAAACAAATCTGACCCCCATGGGGGCCCTCAACTGTCACATCAATGGCAGTAAACACACAAGCAAAGAAGGCTTGAATCTTACTTTGCCACTTATGTAAAGTAATTGTAGATATAAATGAGACAAAACAATAAAATGGCACCGAAACACATTCATTTTATGTCTATATAATGACTTTTTCAGGGCCCCATGTTTATATTTCACCTAGGGCCCCAAATGGCTAGATCCGCCCCTGGCTGAACAGACCTAGTACAGTACAGTGAGGATTTGGGGACATCTGTACGCAATTATGAGGCGTCACATGGTGCACAAATGCATACAGCGCGGTGACATGACTCCAAAGAAGAAGGTTACGAGCGTCAAACATTGATTTACGCAAGCACAGGAGAAAGGCTGTCAGGCTTTCATCGTGGTCACGATTAGGAGCTCCATATGGTTCTGTTTCTGTTTCTGAATCAAGGTCAGTGATCATCATTGCTAGCATATTGCGCGCACACACACACACACACACACACACACACACACACACACACACACACACACACACACACACACACACACACACACACACACACACACACACACACACACACACACACACACACACACACACAAATGTTTATTCATCCAAACGTCCAAACATAATGTTAATTGATTTGAACTTTCGAAGAGAGATCCAAGATAATCTCAAACATATGGTACGTTTGGTACGAGTCATCATCAAATTATTCACAACTTACTTCTACATTGGTGGGGCTGGAGCTAAAGCTAAATGCTCTACTGGTCTGTCATGAATATTCATTTTCCACAGGCAGGGCCAAACTCAATAATGTCGGATGACTTATCTGATTAACAGAGAGGGGATGACCGAGAGTTCAAAAGGGAGAGGAGGAGTGGAACTGAGCAGCTGTGTGGAATTTGAACAGAGCGGAGAAGAGAAGAAGCATAAATCTGCTACAAGACACGAGAGACTGTATATCAGATTCAGGCTCGGCTCCCACACTGGATGAGAAGAGAAGAGAAGAGAAGAGCAGGGCAGAGCACAAGAGAGGGAGCAAGACATAAAGTGATTCCACGCAAACTCTGATAGTAGCTCTTCCTTAAAGAGATATGGTACTTTTTGGAAAAAAAAAAAATGTAGGGCCTTTTTTGCCTTTATTTGATAGTTGGAGTTGGTGACAGGAAGTGAGTGGGAGAGAGAGAGATGGGGAAAGATCAGCAAATGACCCAGGCTGGAATTGAACCCGGGTTGCCGGCGTAGTAACCCAGTGCCCTACCATTAGACCACAGCAGGGGCAATATGGTACTTTTTTACATTACATTATACTTAGCTGATGCTTTTTTGAATCCAAAGTGACTTACAGTTATTTTACAGGGTATTGGTAACAGTCTCTGGAGCAATGTGGGGTTAGGTGCCTAAGCCTTGCTCGAGTCAAGGGCACCTCAGCCACGGATGGAAGGGTAGGGAGAGTTAAGGCTGGGATTCGAACCGGCGGCCACCCTCTGATCTGAAGCCCTCATCCCTAACCATTAGGTCACGGAGGGCCCCTCTTACTTTACCAATTCTATGATGCCCACCCTGTATGTGACAGCAAACGAACCATTTTGTCTTTCTCTCACCCAATACATTTGTTTTTACGTAACTCAAGGTTCGAGAAAGTCCTTGTGCGAAAGCCTTCAGTAATGCAGGTGCAATTGTGAGGCAGGAAAAGGTGTAGTATTCAGAAAACACAGCACACTGATTACAAATCACTTTCTTCATTCGAATTTTGGCGTGTGTTTGCAACTCAAGTTGATCATTGAAAGAGGTAAAAAATGTCAGCAGTCAGGTACATGTAAACGTAGTGAAGACAGAATTTAACATGTGTCAGGAAGTGCATGTAGAATAGACCGCACATCAAAACGTTGAGGGCCTGAAGGATAAGTTTGGCTGCCATTCATTCATTAGTGTCTTACATGCCTACTGTCGTGTTGCATACATTCAGGGATGTTAGTGGGGATTTAGCATTTTCCCCAATAATGCATGATTCTCCGACATCTTGTGTATTTTTTTGAGACTCTATGAGTCAGGGGGTGAAGGGACGGACACCAAGATATAATTGCACGCTTGGCATTTTGTCCACAGACAGCGGGGGTGGTAGACTTGAGACTTGAGTCTACATTCGCATGGTAATGACTCATTTAAGTATCTGCTGACTTGTGAAGATGATTAATCAACTCAGAAAAGTTGCATAATGACCTCTTCCCTAAAAAAGCAGGAGGCGTGCAGCACACCCGGTGGCCTGAGAAGTTCACACAGGCTTACAACACGGAAGGGTTTGCAGTTAGGGATGCACAATAATAGCCAACATGATTATCACAGTTATTTGCATCAATATTGTCATCATTAATAATAATCAATTGCAATTATCCATCATGTTAGGGAAACATTTGCACTTAACTTTTATTTATTTTTTTAAGCTTTTTTTTGTCTTTTTTTACAGGACAGTGTGAGAGGTGGACAGGAAGCAAATTGGGAGAGAGATGTGGAGGGGTCGTCGAAGGACCTGGGCCGGGAATCGAACCTGGGTCAGCTGCATGGCAGGCGAGTGCCCTAGTAGTTGGCCACGGCAGGGCCTATTTCACAACTTTAAAACAAACACTATGCCATTTTATAAGAGCAACAGTTGAGTGACTTGTTAATGATTTCAGCATCTTAATGAATACTGGACAAGAAATGCTTGAACAGACATGCAGCAGAGCCTGCTTTTTAAACCTATATAAAAAAAAATCTTTTAATTTCCTTTACTCATGGCAGATGCGTACTGTAAATCATGATATCGCTACAGGACTGTAAAACACCTTCTCATAGGACATGGCAACGCTGCCACTGGATGATATAACATCACCCAAGAGTCTCAAGATACAAAACAACAACAACAGGAAACAAAAACTTTAGCCACCAACGCCTCAGGCCTCTATGTAGTGTAGTGAAGTGTACACTAACATAGTAACTCTATATAGTAGCCTAGTGTGCGTATTCACCATCTACCTACACTATCCAGTGTTCTACTGAAGCCAAAAGCAACATTGGAACCTAACATCTTGTGACAGAACAGGGAAGACAACAGAGAGGAACAAAGGGGTCCATTGTCCCGGGCACAGGGACAGGGGAAGGAGGCCCAAAATTGGGTCCTCATTACATTATATGCATTATGTGCTTGGACGCTTTCAGATGACTTTGTCCTGTACTTGCCTAAAAGCTTTCAGTGGCCCTGCACAGCGGAATAGATGGAGGGTTGGTGGAGGACACGCAGCATGTTCTCAGACACCTTGCGTGCAGCAGCCTGTGACAGGACAAGGATAAAACCCAGGGGATGGATGACACTAATTTGTTGTGCCCTTTGCTCTGCTAGCACGCACCTTCTATTCCCTCAAGAAATGATCCGGAAGTACTGACACACCGCGTTGTGTCACATGAACACTCAGCAACCATGTGTGAGCTGATGCTGCAAGTCTCCCCCCCCCTCTCTCTGTGTGTGTGTGTGTGTGTGTGTGTGTGTGTGGCATGTGTGTTACATGTTGCTACACACTTTGTTACACTAATATAGGCCTATAACATAAAATGGTAACATGAAACGTCATCCAACTAAACTGTACTCAGCTTATCTGATTGTCTGTTGCCTTTTCTCTTCCCCTCTCACATGTCCATGAGTCAGGCATGGATCACACAGTTCGGGGAAATTGCAAAATCACCAGTACAGGGTAAAAGGTTAGGTTGCTTTCTGTATGCGCTGACGAAACAGACCACATGATGATCCATTGTCTTTTTTATCTTGAATGCCATGATTAGAATTCCAGCCCTCCACACCTGTGAATACCTTAAGTGTATGTACGGGTACATAATCGAAAGTAGTAGGTTAAACTGTGATGTGTATTTTAAGCCAAGAGAAATTCGTCCAAATGAGGATAGAGTAAGAACTTCTATTCAATTCTCTTATCAGTGAGATTCCTGTAATTCCACTGGTAACCAGAGGGTGGCACACTCTCAGATTCCCCAGATGGTTGTGTGTGAGTCTGGCATGCCAGCCTGCGGTTCATTTTAGGAGTGTTAAGAAACCCCTGCATGCCTGTGGTCCCCTGACATCTCTTTCTTTCAACACCTCACACTCTAGACTTTATAGGCCGCACGTCCCTAAATTTCTAGATGGTTTCGGAAAAAAATAATCTGTGGCCACATCCTAGAAATTGGACTGCTCATGGAGAAAACATTGTAGCTTCGTCATTGATAGTTGTACGCAAACTACACGGCACTGTGCTGTGCAATGCTATGCTATACTGTAATCTACTACAGCATGTCAGATGCCTGTATAGCCATGTGTACTATAAAACTCACTGCAATGTACTTAGATAATTTTCTGCATTATTGTCAATATATGTACAGTATTGGCTGCAATGACCCCTGTGTTGAGAACTGTTCAGGTGTAAGTATGTTTGCTAATGGTCCTGTATAACAGCAAATGAGCAGGACATAATGCAAGCACTGACTGTAAAAGATCACTCGCCAGCAGATATGCGTAAACTCTGCTATGTTAATGTCAGTTACTTTGGGTCACTGAGCAATTATGGTACAGAACATATACTGTTGTATGCACTGTATGAATTTGTTTTTTTCTGACGTATTGTGTTCCACATTTCAACCATGGATAATCACACACTGTTCTGGAGGTACAGTGGTATTTCCTTATATACAGGGTGGGTCACACAACTTTAAATCCTTATATGTGGAATTATAAAAATGATAAGAGAGTATCAGGCAGCTTTCTGATGTTTCACAAACTGAACATGAAAATCTTTCTGTTCATGGTGCATTGACTTCATCTTCATTTTCAAATGAGATTTCTTGGTTGTGTTTGCGTACAAAAACAGAGAAAATAACATATCACTGAAAAATCCTGAAAATGCTGCAACCAATATGTCGTGCTGCACCATATCATCTTTACAATTCAAAGTGTACTTGGCCTTTATTTTGTGTCGTGACCTGCTGTAGATGACAACACAATTATGATAATGTTGCCTGGTTAGTTTTAACCCTATTATACGATTCCCAGTATCAGTCATTCACACACATGTTTAAAACTGAGAAGATGCCGTTTGGATACTGCTTGCAGGGAAGCCGACAGGGGGGACAAAGGGGTCACTTGTCCCGGGCACAGGGAGAGTTAGGGAGGGCCCAGAATTGTATCCTCATTACATTGTATGCACTGGGTTTGGGGCCCTTTCATATGTCTTTGTCATGGGCCCAGCCAAAGCTGTCAGCGGCCCTGACCGCTTGTATTGTGTACCACATTAACACCACGCTGCTTTGGGACTCTCGTGGTTGGATAAAACTAATCTACCATGACTCTGACTCTACCATGGCTTTCCCACAGGGCTGGACTGGCCATATGGCATAGCGGGCATGTGCCAGTGGGCCCGCACCCTCGTGGACCCGTTTTTTGAAATGTTAAAAAAATAATAATCTGAAAATAGGGGCCCACCGGTGAGGCAGTTCTACACTGCTTAATATGAGGGGCCCCTTTAAGCCAAAAGTGCCCGGGCCCTATTTTACCCCCAGTCCACCATGGCTTTCCCCATCTGCACTACAGAGAGCCGCTGGCAGTGAGTGAAAAACTGTTTAAGCAAGGCGGAAATGTACATTTCTCCCACTCTGTCCCGCAAGCCCTAATTTGTTGACAGCCTACATTAAACATTCATCCTCTATTAGCTAAATCGGACTGGCAATTGCTAAGCCGGCCCCCCAGGGGAGATGGAGAACACCCCCTGTTCCTCTCCTAAACACTTCCCACCACTCCACACACTATCAGAGGATTCCTTCCCAATTTAGCAATCTCCGCCCACACATAAACATCATTGACTTAGCCAACCGCCTTTAAAGTTATGCATAGTGCACTGAAGGTTCACAAGCCAAATTATTACTATTTCAAGAAGTAGTTTTTTGAATTATTATTCACATTTGTTGCTACACGGCTTCCAAATTCATTGTGAATGTTTCAATATTTTGCTACCGGCTTTGTTTCACCAATATCCTAAATGATTGAATAAATCAACGACAGACAGAGATTCAAACTGTGCTCCAAAAAACACAAGCCCAAATGTGGAAGTGAGGAGTCTCTCATCTGTTTCCCAATTACTGCTACACTATTCATTAATACATAAAGAATGTTTTCTCAACCAGTACACTGTACATAGTGGATCAATATTTGAAAAAGAGAAAGACATTGAAATAGTGCATCCAAAAATGATGAGGCCCAAAACCTAGTGAGGTTCTTACCTGCAATGATGTCATCCATTTGCTCCAGAGCTGCTTCGAGCATGTGGCTGGCATCGGAGTCCATGGCAACGTACCACTCCTGCATTCACAGAAGGATAGCACTGCACCCTACAACCAATAAACACACAACACACAGACTAGCATCAGGAAGAGAAGAGAATGCCCTCAAAATGAAAGAAGTCTAGTTGCTTACATCTGAACCATAGAAAAACACACAGAAACAATGCAGGAAAATGCAGAGTTAATTACGAGTTAATTCAGTACCACTTAGTGCTCAGTGGCAACAATGGAATTCTATGGAATCTCAAACCCGGTGGCGGGTTTGACAGTTAACAATACAGTACAACACAATACAACCTGTATTTATATAGCGCAATATCACAACTAAAGTTGTCTCAAAGCGCTTTCAAAACACACATACACACATACTGTACACTTGGTTTTGACAGTTAACTGGTTTAGAGTGTTCATGTTCAAGAGCGCATTTGGTCCAAGATCACTCTTGCTACTGCATCTTTTACAGTGTAGAATATATTACATCTGGCAAAACTACCTGGGTAAACATGATCTTGATAAACGAACATTCACAGACAGGAAGAGAAGAAGGCAAAAAAAAAATCAGAGATGAACTCTGCCCCTCATTGTATTATTGAAATACAATTCCAAGGCCAAGGCTGCTCCTCAACATTTCTGCTCAGTGATTACAATTGCAAACCAAATGTTCTTGGCAATAACAGAAGAGGCAGAATGCAGATTACTGCAATTGCATGCACTGTGAGTCAGCTCCTAATTGTATTTCCAGTACTTCCTTTGGCAGTCAGTGAAGACGCTGCACGATGCTGCCACTAGTCAAACAGGAAGTCCATAATGTTATCAACAAGCATGTAGTATGGCCATAGAAAAACAAAACATTTTAGACTATAGTCATATGCTGTAGACGTTTCAGGACAGTCAAAGTTAGTCAAATCTGTTTGCATTCTCTTTTGTGGATTGCTTTTTCTATACCACAAAATGTAAATATGAGAGCAAGTGACCCTACAAATGGATTATGAGTGGAAAATCCTCTTCATATTTAGCCTATTATAGTGTTGAAAGTGCAATTTTGCAATTCCTAAACATGCTTTTTAACTTGATGTTGCAAAGCTGTTCCACATGAGCTTTTCAGCCCACATTGCTTCCTACAGTACAGATGAACAGACAGCATTTTGAACATCCTGTAGGTCAGTCAGTCTGAATGAGCCGACTGAGAGAGCCAGGCATCCAGAGCAGCCTCGGGGCAGGACAGCACAGCACGGGACAGAGCAGGGAAGGGAAGGGCAGGCATGAGATGAACTGAAATGAGATGAGATGAGTCGCTATTTCATGAATGAAGCCATTCCCAGGGACGGATCATGACTATATGGGCCCCTGGGCCAAACAGCAAGAAAGGACCCCCCCACCCCCACCCCCACCCGCTCCATGGGTGTTGTTACTGGATGCTAATAAAAAGATTTAGGGTTTTATGCCAGATGCTTGAGGCCCTATGTTGTTGAGGTTTCCGGTGCATGTCCCCCGAGAAAATCTGTAAATACAGTTGTCAAAAGTGTGATTTAATTTTAATGCAATATGGCAATGGAAAGATAAAGGCTCGGCCTTCAGGGCCCCCCTAACCCTGGGCCCTGGGCCTGGGCCCCGTAGGCCCGTGCAGTAATCCATCCTTGGCTGCTCCTGGTGATGTGCTCGAGGACGGCACATCAGCACCATTCCCCAGTACAGTAGACTAGAGCAGACTAGAGCAGGGGTTCCCAAACTTTACCATGACATGGCCCCGCATATAACGGTAGATTCTGGCCAAGGCCCCCCTTACATAGGTCATGCCACACATTTTTTTTTCTGTGCACCCCTTTCACAACCGTAGTCTAGGTGTGAGTCAGTTCCCCATTGGGATATATAAAACAATGATAATGGTACTAATGTTCAGAGATGCAGTAGATTATGATAATGTAGTTCTTAACTAAAGACAATATTGTTTGATTTATTTTTGGTTTATTTCAGTTATTTAATGTATCCAATTATTTATTTTGCCTTTCCTGCAAAGCTGTCGTGGGCCCACAGGGGTCCCTTGCCCCCACTTTGAAAACCACTGGAGTAGAGTAGAGTACAGTAGAGAGGCTACTGGCTAGACCTACAACAGGGGAAGCCCCTGGCACATGAGGAGGCCTGCTTGGTATTTCCACAAGGTTGACCTCCTCTTTACTACTAGAGGAGGGAAGGACTGCATGAAGAGAGGGAATGGTATGATGAATGGAGCCACTGGGATATACTGCATGTTCTCCTCTCTCTTCTCTTCTCACCCTCCCTTTTCCTGCCCACCCTCTCTCGTCTCTCTCTCTCTTTCTCCCTCTTTCTTTTCTCTCTCTCTCTCTCTCTCTCTCTCTCTCTCTCTCTCTCTCTCTCTCTCTCTCTCTCTCTCTGTCTCTGTTATTCTTGTCCTCTCTTTCTCTATATATCTTGCCTTCTCTACCTCTTGACACGTCCCTTCCTATATGCTCTCCCTCTTTCTGCGACCTCATCTCTATTCATCCCCCCCTCTCTCTCTTCCTCTTTCTATGCCCCCATCTCTCCATATCTCTACCCTCCTCTTCCTATCTCTCGTACGCTCTGCCTCTTTCTATGCCCCACATCTCTCTCTCTCTCTCCCTCCCTCTCTCTCTCTCTCTCTCTCTCTCTCTCTCTCTCTCTCTCTCTCTCTCTCTCTCTCTCTCCCTCTCTCTCTCTCTCTCTCTCTCTCTCTGCCTCTCTAGGCCATGAATGGCAGAGCGGTCCGAGATTAATTAGGCCTGAGAGATAGTGTTTCATGCCTTTGTCACACTGCCTTGTGGCACACGTGGCCAGCGCATAAAAATAGAATGAGCCTGTCTGTATCCTGTGTTACGGCAAAACAAAAGGCCATGCGCTGGCTTGAGTCTGACAGACAAAACGCTGGGACCGTAACAGGAACCTGCGACTGACTACCTTCCTAAAATCGTATGTCATGACAAGGCAGCAAACCCTGACGTAGGGGCAGTAGGACAGGGGACATGGTGGAAGGTGGATGAAGCATCCGATATATTTGGTGTTGTGTTTCATTTCATAACAATGATCTTGTCTGGCATACTGTAGCGTAGCACATTTCACACAAAGGACAGTACAGTAATAGCCTGATTATCATCGACTTTCAAATCTCTTCGAGACTTGGTCTGACTAGGAGCATAACCATAAACGTTTTCTAAATGGCATGGTTGATCCGCCTCCCGAGGTTTGCAACTGTTTGACTGTTTTCCGACAAAGTGGGTGGAGTTCCCGATTTTTCCGGAGATCAGAAACGATATTTACATTGCACTTGGCCTGACTAAAAGCAACGCCGTAGGTGTTGTGTCACTAGCAGTGCGTGGCTAAAAGTGTATCAGCTAAAAGTGCTTTGACAGGATGGAGATGGCAAATTTGAAGTGTCAATTCAGCACTCAGACAATGGACCCAAATACACAAGAAAAGTGTTAAACAGTGAATGCAGTTCCGCCTGGTGACACGACATTATTGTTTTATCGAGATCTCCAATTAATTATACCGTTATCTCGGGATAACGAAGTGAATTTAAAAATATGATACGAAGGCCGCTCTCGGCTTCCGTAATAAACAGTATGTGTTGAATTAACACTCATACACTCAAACACATGTACGTATATCAACTCAAAGTTCACTGTGTAGTTTAATCGCATCAGAGTATCCACCAGGGCCTGCACTAACGTCCCAATGTGGACCACACATGTGGAGCTCAACTTTGGACTTGACAGCTTCATCATCAAGCTCTATTTTAACATTAACAAAATAAATATAACCACATAGCACATGATGCCAGTAATAACCGCACGCGGCATCGTATCCCATGGCAGTAAGCAGAAGGCAGCAACATATCCTTCTCACATTATCTAACTGTCTCAGCCATTTCCAGCGCTGCAAATTGCAGAGTATCTGGCACGACTGTAAATAGACAACACATCCACTTACTCGTCTTAATGAAAAGGACAGCACAGAACAGCACAGCACAACACAGTACATACAAGAGGACTACTGGGACACATACAAGATGGCTACTGGGGACACAAAAGGCGACTGTACATGGCAAGTCTACAGAAACGTCTCAGGGGGTCTCAATGCTTTTAATTATGCTGCCTGCCACGTTCAGCTTGACACTGCAAGGACCTACATTGGCGTTTCCCATTCACACACAGCCTTCCAGAGCTGCTGTCTGCTGTACACGGATTGGAGGGATGCGGACAAAGGCTTTAGCAGCCTTGGAGTCAGAGGCCTGATAAGGGAGTATGTATTAAGGCCTTCCTTTGTGCTGCTGAAGCAGGATATCTGGCAGTCCCTGTCACAATTAAGAGGCAGACTACTCTGCTTTCTAAAGACCAAGAGGGGGTTATTCAGTGTCAGAACTTGTCCTGCCTACTATTCTACAGCCCCCCCCACCCTACTATTCTACCCCCCCCCCCCCCAAACACACACACAAACACACACACTTGGCAGAGCTGTATAAAAGACTATGTTGTGACAAAAAAATTATACAAGAGAGTACAACTTTGTACAACAAATTCTACTAGCCTACATTTGTCCTGCATACATAACTGTCTGATGATGCTCTGTCTGTATTGTCCGTATGTTTCAAGCCTCCATGAAATGTTTCCTAAACAGCCAATGCTAGGTTTTATTTTGTTGTTTCAGCATTCACACCCAGAAACAGCCCCAACACCCAGCGTATCATAATACCTACAGGATGGGATGCAAATACAGTATGCAGCATAATGCTCTTCCTGTACTGACACCCAATACACGCCACCCAAGGCAAACAGCAGCCATTCAAAATGTTTACTCTGAGCCGCAACGCCTCCACTTCACACAAGCTGAGCACTTCATCATGACGACCAAGGTGCAGGGCAGAGGCAACCAGGCAGCAGAAAAACCCTGTATGCCATGTGTGTACTTTATATGGGAGGCTGTACTAGGTATGCGCTTTAAGCTTGCAGTATGCTCTTCATGCATCTCTATGATGGCACTTTATGTCTGTATGTGCATCAGCTATATGTGCAGCTATGTCAAAGAATCTTGAATCTTAAAACATACTGTACCAACATGATCTCCAAAAATTCTGTGCTCCTGGACACGGATGTTAAGGGCAAAAAATCTGTGTCCAGGAGCACGGATTTTGCCAAAATTCCGTGCTCCTGGACACAGAATTGTTTTCCGTGCTCCTGGACACGGAATTGTTTTCCGTGCTCCTGGACACAGAGAAGTGCTCTCTCTATAGGCTAATCCCCCAGCTCTATGTTTCCACAGTCTTGTGTTTTCTCAGGATTTTTCTCATTTCAAATATTTTTTTTTCTAAAAAAAAAAACATTTCCTACTGACAGGTTAGGGTTAGGGATTGTTTTGGTCTGGGCACAGCTAGTTTTCTTTCATTCATTATATGAATTTGATAGCCTAGCAACCAACTGGAAAAGTCTTTAATGACAGGTTAAGAGTCTTTAATGACAGGTTAAGGTTAGGGAATGTTTTGGTCAGGGCACAACTTAAATTGCTATAGCATTATTTTGTTTGGAATTAGCATTTGGTATGTATTTTCTAATGATAGAGTTACACAGTGCTGTGGTAATAGCCTATAGAAAGCAATTCCGTGTCCAGGAGCACAGAAAAAAATTCCGTGTCCAGGAGCACGGAATTTTGGCAAAATCCGTGCGCCTGGACACGGATTTCGTGTCCTTAACCGTCCGTGTCCAGGAGCACAGAATTTTTAGAGATCAGGCTGACTGTAGCCTACCATGTGAAGAGGACTGCTGAAATGTTTGACCAGGCCTGGGACAGTCATCTGAAAGTCAGTCTCTTTCTTCCTTTGCATAGATAATTATAAACATGTCCAGTGGATGAAAATATATTTCAGCACAGGGCCATGATGATCGAGAGAGCCGTCATTCACAGTTATTATGAGTCCTTTTCTCAATAAAAGGAATGGAAATACTAGTCAGCCACAGACGCAGCCAGTCACAGCTTCATTCACATTTCCAGTAGGGCTGCACAATATATCAAAAATGTATCGATATCACAATATCAAGAGTGCCGATACGCGTGTCGCGTTCTTTCAGTGGAGGTACCGCGCCTTTGAACTTGATGCCTGGTGGGTGCGTAGGTTCCAGTGGATTAACTTGAAGCAAGGAAGGGGAACTCGCACACCGTTCTGCCGAAAGCAATGTTGAACTTTTTATTGCATTAGAAAAACAAAAAAGGTGCTACCCAAGTGTAGTGCAGACGTTTCGGTCACAGTCAGACCATCATCAGTGCCATCGCGTATCGCGAAAATGAATTATTTATCGCTAACAAGTAAAACATTTCTGTGTAGTCCAATCATGAGCTGAATACCAACAAATGCGCAAGAAGACCACCACGCCCCCCACACAGACCGACAAATTAGTGACAAGAAAAACACTCGGCTATATTTGTATGTTTAAATATTGTTATCGAGGTATCGCATGCTGGTATCGAGTATCGATTTTTTTGCTGAAATCGTGCAGCACTATACACAGCCACAGCTTTATTCCCATTTCCAGCTAAGCGAGGCATTCCCCATTGACATCCAGCACCTGCACCACGCATGAGAGAGACCCTCTTAGGATAAGCTGATGTTGACACAGAGGGCTGGAATCCAGCAATCTGCAGCCCAAAGCATATTTACGTCCTCCCCTGGCTGAAACTCCACACAATAAATCTGACAACGCCAATTTCAACACTTAGAGAGCAAAACCAACTAGAAGAGAGTTACAGTACATTTGACTCTCTCAAAGTTGCTGAATTAACTTTGCAAAATTTACTGTTGCAAAATAGGCCTACTGTATACAGCTGAGTCCAGTGGTCTGGAGGAGGAGACGGGAGCTTTGCAACAAGAAAGCTAGATCAGTGTTTCTCAAACTTTTTCAGACCAAGGACCACTTTGTTCACCCAAAAATGTTCAGGGTCCACCTGTCCACTGAACTGACAGGTGCTAATTTGACACTGCTGATTTCAATGCATATGACTTACTTTATATTCACATTTACCAGCCTGTCTTATTGTGGTGAATATAAGACTTAAGCTATGTTTAGCTCTGTAGTTATGCTACCAATATAACCTACTGCTAGCTTGTCTTGGAAACGTAGAATTCCCCTCGCGGACCACCTGAGCTCTGTCATGGACCACCAGTGGTCCCTGGACCACACTTTGAGAATCACTGAGCTAGATTATTATAGCACTCACTGTTTGCATACATTATGCCGAACAAAAGTCCTTCAAAGAAAGGACACCACATCAAAGGCACACATGCCGAACATCAAATCTGAGGAGAGCATGGACTGTGGGAGGCATGAAAAACAACAGCTCAGATGCTAAAATGTCACGAGCGTAAGCACATTTAGTCTGTCCTGTCCGCTGTCTCACTATGCCCCTGCAGCAGTTTGGGACCAGCCTGGAATGTAGGAACTCATTACACACAGTACAGTACGAGTGTGAGGAAAATACATTTAAACTGTTCCTGTAATTACAAAAGAAGCTGGCACAACAAATAACTGTAACTTACAGTTGGTGTCACCTTTCCCATGATTAAATCCTGAAACGTCAAACCAGGAAAGCAATCATTTACAACTCACATGTGAATCTGTGTGCTCCCAAATAGAGTTGCATAATTATACTCCATGCAATCCATATCCTCACCACCCCCCGTCACCAACCCCATGTGTGTGTGTGTGTGTGTGTGTGTGTGTGTGTGTGTGTGTGTGTGTGTGTGTGTGTGTGTGTGTGTGTGTGTGTGTGTGTGTGTGTGTGTGTGTGTGTGTGTGTGTGTGTGTGTGTGTGTGTGTGTGTGTGTGTGTGTGTGTGTGTGAGTGTGTGTGTGTGTGCACACGCATGCGCACCAGCATACAGGTACATGTGTGTGTCTCCACTACAGTGAGTTGAGATAGTCAGCAAGTGCCTCTGACTGTGAGTGTGTGTGTGTGTGTGTGTGTGTGTGTGTGTGTGTGTGTGTGTGTGTGTGTGTGTGTGTGTGTGTGTGTGTGTGTGTGTGTGTGTGTGTGTGTGTGTGTGTGTGTGTGTGTGTGTGTGTGTGTGTGTGCCTTTGACCTGTGCCTGCACCACTAGGCCACCCCTAAAGTGATTAGTGACATGAGGGTTGTCACATGTCGCCCACTCTTTAATGCACATTAGCCAGAGAGAGAGAGAGAGAGAGAGAGAGAGAGAGAGAAAGAGAGAGAGAGAGAGAGAGAGAGAGAGAAAGAAAGGGAGAGAGAGAGAGACCCGAGAGCTGATAGCCGCTGTCTTATCCACATGTCCTACCCCATAGAGCTCCGCTACAAACCGTTCCTGGACCCATGGTTGGTTGGGGTTACCGGATTACTCTGGGACCAAATGTGAAGTCATGTGAAAGCCCAACTGGGAAACTCCAACTCCCATTGTCATTGTGACACAGCACTCCACAGCACACAAGTGCACACTGCACACAACAAAATTGCATTCATGCCTCACCCGTGCAAGGGGGCAGCCCCCAATGGCAACCGAAAGGGAGCAGTGTGGCGGGACGGTATCATGCTCAGGGTACCTCAGTCATGGAGGAGGATAGGGGAAAGCACTGGTTAATTTCTCCCCCCACCAACCTGGCGGGTCAGGAGTTGAATTGGCAACCTTTGGGCTACAAGTCTGACGCCCTAACCGCTTACCCATGACTGCCCAAATACACTCTAGAACCGAGGGCCAAAATTGTGCATACACACACACTTACAGTAATACTCATATTTAAATTTCACAAACAGATTCCCATCATAGTTCTAATGTGCCTGCACATATTCTGTTACATATACTAAATGTGAACTGTTTCACTGGCCTTGGCCCACTCATATTCCTGTGACACACCAACTTTCTTGTTCAAGCATGTAGGCCAACTGTAATACACATTTGAAATGATCTAAAGGACCAAGGACTCTCTGACTCCGGGCCCAACTCTGGGCATAAACAAACTGTAGAAGATGCGACACTCTAAACGTTGCATTACTATTGCATATTACCTGTATTAGGGTTAGGGGAGGGTTAAGGCATGTTAACAGCCTACTGGTAGCTCATTTGGACAAGACAGTGCATATTGACAGAACACCAGCTCTCTGAGGGAGGCTCTCCTCTCCTCTCAGGGTCGTCTGTGCAGCATCATGCAGTGCTAAGGCTCAGTGACAAGCTGGGGTGGTGGCTGAGGACTGAGGGGGAGGGAGGGGTGATGGTGATGGTGGGGGTGGGGTGCTGTTGTGATGGTATATGGGGATGCATGTAAATGGCTGTAGACTCAGCGTGGCTGTTTTACCCCCCCCCCCCTTCATCTTTAAAACGGGGCCTCTTCTTCCCTAATAGGATACATGCACACACACAAGCACACATTCTGTACTGTATGTGCACACCAGTGTTAATTTCGTCAGCTTTTTTTGATTTAGTCTTAGTCTTAGTCACAATGACGAAAATCAATTTTAGTCTTAGTCATATTTTAGTCATTGCCTTCCCAATTTAGTCTTAGTCTTAGTCAAAATGACGAAAATCAATTTTAGTCATAGTCAAATTTTAGTCATTTTAGTCATTTTAGTCAACATTTCAAATTTTAGTCATTTTAGTCAACATTTCAATACAGTCATTTTAGTCAATATTGTGGTGTAAAATAAATAACCTACAATGGCTACTGTTATTTCACAAAGCATTACTAATATAGCCTATTGCAGCAAATATTCACCTTGTTACTTGGTAATTTTCCACCAAAACCCAAATCAGTTATTTCAACATCATAGAGAGCATCACACACACACACACACACACACACACACACACACACACACACACACACACACACACACACACACACACACACACTTCCAGGTGCAGGCTTCTCTCTCTCTCTCTCTCTCTCTCTCTCTCTCTCTCTCTCTCTCTCTCTCTCTCTCTCTCTCGTGCATTAGAAGCTGCTGCATATTATTTGATTTTGAGTTTGATCACGGAGGAAGCTACATGCTCTTCTTCACCTGACCGCGTGACTTAAAGCCTGCAGATTCCCGGCAGTGGGAAGACCAGACATCCCAAGTCTGCATGAAGTTCAAGACGTCTCCCTGATAGTGGCTTCCCGATGACCACGAGTCAGATAAAATATTGCTGATGTTAGACTATGCAGTTTTTGTTTTCAATTGGCAATGCGAGCAGAGAACGATAATGACTCGTGCGGCATGTGTGGAATGTAATAGGCTTAAATAGATTGTGCGAGCACACTTCGTATGCCATGCAAAAGTCCCAGGAAAAATAGTTAGGCAGGGGTATGCAGACTGGACGATAGAAAGGACATGCACATACAAATAGTTAAACACTAATGCTGTTTTGTTTGTCGGGGGTGTCGAGGCTCGATATGCATGACCCTGAAAAGAGTTTTTGGAACTAGGAAGACGCTGCAGACGCATGGAAATGCTGTCGACTTCCTTGGGTCTTCTAGCGTTGCTCTCGACGAGAACAAGTTTCAAATCTCAACCGTTTTAAACTCCTCAGCGATCGCCTATCCATTGATTATTTTCAAAACTAGGCTACAGTAGCCGTGCCTCTGTTTAGACAGGCCAACTTTCCCCCTGCTGGCGCGCGCTCCCGCGGTGACTGATTTAAATAAAGTCACAAATCCGACCTTCATGATTTGCTTGCGAACTGCCACTCATATGGTTAAACAACAAATATAGCAAACATTACAAAAAAAGAACAGACATCGAACGCCGGGCTAAGACAGCCTAAGTGAAAAGGAGAATAGTGGAAGCTCGAGGAGGTTTAGAATGACAGTATCAGAGGAGGATTGGCGCGACTGTCATTACTGCAAACACATGTCTTCGTCATGGACAAGAGGGTTGTTGAACATGTTTCAAAATTAACACTTCCCTCAACGTCGGCTATTTTTTCTCTTTCTCTGGGAATGTTTAGGACCTAAACTCAACTTAAATGAACCCACTGAACTACTAGGCTACAGATCTACTGACTGAGCCGCGCCATGCACTGGCTGCCAGCAGAGGCAAGCGAGGCAACACAGCGTGAGCGCGCAATCACCTATGAAGTTCAAGACAAGGCCTTACAATTACAAATTACAAATTAATTATAAATAATTATATTTATTAATGTCCATTCGTCCATGTCTTGTAAATTTCGTCTCGTCTTAGTCTCCTTGACGAAAATATTTTTTTATTTTCGTCATATTTTTATTTGCTGGAGGCAATTTTTAGTTCGTCATCGTCTCGTCATCGTCAAGGGAAAAAGGGGCGTTGACGAAATATTTTCGTCATCGTCATGGTCGACGAAATTAACACTGGTCCACACATGCAGAGACACACACATACACAAGTACACACACACATACATACACATACACAAGCACACATGCATGCAGACAGAAAAAATGAACACACACACATACACCCACCCACACGCACGCACGGCGTCGCACACATGCACACACACACACATCAACAACAACAAAGAATAATCTGCCTCAGGGATGGAGAATTTCCATTACTGCGCTATTTTCATTGCTTTCCAGATTATTTTATGAGCTCCTGCTCCCCGCCACAGATATTAATGGGCCACAATAGGTGAGGTGGTTGCGCTAAGCCCACACCAAAATAGTAGCAAACAAACACATGCTCCCATGCGGTTGCACAGACGCTGTGGAGGAGATCTATTCATTTTACTACTAGGGAGGCAGAGCAGAGTACAGAGAGAAGGAAAAGGGAAGACAGATGGCTTTTAACAAGCTAAACATTGCTGTTTACAATTAAAACATCGTTTCTACAACTACAGTTAACTTGCTTTAATTCTTATATCAGTGACTAGGGATTCGAAAAGGACTTCACACAAATAGAACATAGCACTCACATGAAGAAGACGCAAGATTCCCTCTAGCAGTAACAAGGGGAACCATGATACTTAATACATATCAGGGTATCACTTCCAGGGTGATAGATAGATAGATAGATAGATAGATAGATAGATAGATAGATAGAGAGAGTGAGAGAGAGACAGAGAGAGAGACAGAGAGAGAGAGACAGAGAGAGAGAGAGAGAGAGAGAGAGAGAGAGAGAGAGAGAGAGAGAGAGAGAGAGAGAGAGAGAGAGAGAGAGATACCTCTCTCCCATGACACCGTATACTGTATGCATTTGACCTAAAGCTGCCATGTAGGGTTACAGCGATCAGATAGATAGATAGATAGATAGATAGATAGATAGATAGATAGATAGATAGATAGATCAACATTGCTGATATAGAGAGCAAGAGAGTGAGTCTGTGAATTAGAGAGTGAAAGAGAGAGAGAGAGACAAAGAGCGAGAGAGAGAGAGAGAGAGAGAGAGAGAGAGAGAGAGAGAGAGAGAGAGACAGAGAGAGAGCGAGAGAGAGAGAGACAGAGACAGAGAGAGAGACAGACAGAGAGAGAGAGACAGAGAGAGACAGAGAGAGAGAGTATGTGAATTAGAGAGAGAGAGAGCTCTCCCATGAGACCGTCCAGGCGTTTGACCTAAAGCTGCCATCTAGGGTTACGTACAGCAATCATCACGGCCTAATTCTTTAACAGAGAGCGGACAAGTCCAGCGATGGAGGCGGTGGGACAATAGAAGGCTTTCTGCAGCGTAAGGCCTGTCACACCCCTGTGTTATCAAAGCCACAGTTCCGCTCGCTGTAGAGTGGCACAGGCAGCTTACGCTATACTGCACATACATGGCTCCATGTTCCATTATTACACCAATCCTTCAGGATTAATACAGTACATTTGTACACCTGATTGCACAACCTGATTGTAATAACTTGATCATTTCTATATTTGAAGAGCTCTTTTCCAAAATGAGATACAGTATATCCATTTTACAGAATGTTGGGAAATTGACATTTTTGTATTGGGCATTCCATTGAATTGCATTGCAAAATGCATTTTATAGAGGTTTAAAAACTATGTTCTCAAAACATTGCAAGAATTCACACATAGATGATAGGACTTCTTAGCGGTCAATTCCAATATTAAAATGCAAAAAGTCAAAATTGGTGGATATAGCGTTTTGGAAAAGAGCTCTTCGTTTATTGTGAATTGTATATATTGTGCATCACTTAAGGCCGGATAGTAGTAGGGCTATAGTTAACATTTTAAGTAGTAGTAGTAGTAGTAGTGTAGTTAACTTTTTAACGAGTATTACGCACATTGTTGAGCAGCTTGTTTGATTACTTGCATTTACTTGTTTCTACAGTGCTTCTTTGTATCTGTGTTTCTAAACTGCATGCCATTGTGCTGTACTTGTATAGCAACAATAAAGAAATGTCTGCTTCTACTTCCACCGATGGGCATTGTTGCTCTGTAACATGTATTGTGTTGTCAACTGTGTTGCAAACTTTTCAGAGTGTTGTCAACTTTACAGAGGTGATTTCATACAATCACACCCAGTCAAGACACCATATGCTTCTTCCATGTATGGATATGCTTCATTCAGATGTAGTGTTTCCATTTTTAAATTGCTTCACAAAACAGTCATTTACAATTCTTCCTACATTGTGTGATGAGTTCCACATATTATGGATATTTAATTATATTTTTATATATATTATATTATATATTATTATATATTATATTATATATTTAATTGTATTATCCTATAGTGCCTATATTATTTTCAGTAGAAAAGCTAAGTAAAATAGCGCTGACTACCTCCACCACAAATTGACAGGAACCAAGAACTCCAAACACTGTCTTATTTTTTTTTTCATCCGTTACCAGGCAGAAGGGAGGAATCCTCATTTCCCTCAAGTGGGCTTGACACACATTTGGGTGCGAGTGTACCGCTTTGCCTCAATTTTCTCCAGGATGTTTGCACAAGCTGAAACGGGTCACTGGAGAGAGTGCAAGGGGGTATGGCCCGTGAGAATACATACAAACCAGTGTGGCAGGAAAAGCCACTGGAACAACTAACTGAAACAAACAGAGCTATACTGGCAATCTTCGTCTCACGCTCATCCATCCTTTCCACTGACAAGACACATAGACAGCCACTGTCGCCTTGACATTTATTTATTAACTTTCAGCACTGAGTACACACATGTCCCAATTGTAAAGTCCTGTGCTGGCCTTCTACACAGTGTCTGTGACAGTGTTTGTAGTGATCAATGCTTCCACTCTGGAATGCTGCTGGACCATGGGAACTGTCAATGACATATGGTGACACTTTGGCTATCTGTCTCCGATAGATCACCTGGACTACCAGCTATCAGAAGAGCTGGATAATTATTACAAAACAGAACCAACCAACAGAGAGATACCCCCAATCCATGACCTCACCTATTGCGCTGCCTGTTGGGTCTACTCCAGTAACATTTTGTATCGATTTTCTTTTCTTTCTGTGTGGATTTTTTTTTCTTCCAGTACATTCTTTGCCCTCATGGCAAAGCATCCATCACTCCCTAAAATGTCAGCATTGATGGAGCCTGAGTGACTTAATAGCAGTGGCAGTGTGTGGAAGTGGCAGTAGCTGTGTTTGCTATGTGGTCCTGACCTTTTCACAGCCCTGTCAACAAAAATGTACACAGAGTGTTATTACTCAAGGCTTACGTAGCCACAATGAAGGCTCCATTGTTATTGCTGTTTTTTATTA
Organism: Engraulis encrasicolus; assembly: GCF_034702125.1. Lineage (NCBI taxonomy): Eukaryota > Metazoa > Chordata > Actinopteri > Clupeiformes > Engraulidae > Engraulis > Engraulis encrasicolus. The sequence continues at coordinate 16,645,464 of NC_085860.1, forward strand.
TAATTATCTTTTTTATTATTATTATTATATCACAGGAGCATCTGAGGCCTTTGATGTCCTCTTTGACAATATTAAGAGATGGAAATATATGTTGTATTTGTTGCAGACATGTTGCATGATTATTATGTTGTATCTACTTAAATTAGCGTTCCCACATTCAGCTGCTCAAGTACGCTTTCAATGCTTGGTTACATCAAATTAAAATCTAATCAAATTTTCAGTGTGAGTCTCAATAGATGAAGAGTGCCAGTCCATCAACATTATCATCAACATGAAAGATGCATAGTAGGCTTCAGTTTCTGCTTGGAGTGCCAGAAAGATGTCCATGCCCATCATATGTCCAGGTGCATTATAAACCCAGCACCTGTGGCTAGAAACACCTGCATGACCGACAACCCACACTAACACCTGTGTGCTGTGCATGGTAGATTTTTTAACCCTTTTCTGAAAATTGCTGTCAAGTTGTATTTTATTTGTGACATGTTACACTTCTGAATACATGCTTAACTGCATTTTGTTCTGCATTTTTACAGAGTAATAACAAAGTTGAATCTAATCTAATATAATCTAATATTGCAAGAAAATAGTGAGCGAGTGTTTGCACAGTTGCCTGCCTGTTTCTCTGGTATGGCTGCTGCATGTTTATGTGAGTTAGCTTGTGCCTGCAGCCTCAGGGCCACACCAGCAGGGAAGAAGAGCAGAGTAAGCAAGAGGAGGCAAACCGATAAAGACAGGCAGCATGTCAACACAGCTTAATATGCTCACATCAAAAGGAACAGACAGTCGGCCACGGCCAGATCATCAGAATCAGGCCCTGCCCCCACCCAGAAGCCTCTGCTGCTCAGACAGACTCTGTTTTGTACATGTATAACGCTCATTATGTCTAACTGTTTAAATCAACACTTGAGATTTTTCTTTTACCTGACATGTTTCGACAGTATCATTTCCGTCTTCATCAGACCCACTCTTTGAGTGTTGAATTAACACTTGGAGAGTTATACTTAACACCATGTTAGAGTATATATTGCTTCACTTAATGCAACACTAAAAGAGTTGAATGTAACACTAAAATCGAGGGACACTATATATATAGTGTTGAACGAGCGCTGCATGTTTGGCACTGTGCAGAAGAAACGTCCACAATACCACCTCCACAGAAGACCAGTGCTGTGTTTCAGATGGCGCACTTGTGCACTTCGGGCACTACGTTTCAGTGCGTAACTTACACGCCACAAGCTCGCCATCTGAAACACAGCACACATCTCTGTCTGCACATGACAGAATTTCAAAAAGCAGATCCTGTGTGTGAAAGAGGGAGACCATATATTCTAAGAATCGTGTTACATTAACACGGCATTTTTTGTATTGGGCAAAAGAAACGTCCACACTGCCACCTTCTCTCTCCACAGAAGAAGGCCACATCTCTGTCTGTCTACACACGACAGAATTTCAAAGAGGGCTCCAAAACCAGATCCTGTGTGTGAAAGACAGGCGAACTGGTACCCAGATTCCGGTGGCTCAGATACCCTGACCAACCAGGCATCCACTGCTGTCACACAAGAGCTCATTGTTGTGGTTTGAGGGCCAGATGAGGATGTCAGAGCCGTGGTGGTGACAGCGTCGGGACTGGACTGGCCATCTGGCATAGCGGGCATTTCCCGGTGGGCCCCGCACCATCATGGGCCCCTATTTTAAGAAATGTACAAAAAAATGTATAAGATGAAAGATACAAAGACTTCAGTTTCTGCTTGGCGTGCCAGAAAGATCTCCAGGTCCTTCATATAACCAGGTGCATTATAAATCCAGCACCTGTGGCTAGAAACACCTGCATGACTGACAACCCACACTAGCACCTTTTTTCAAAAAAACATTTCTGAAAATAGTGGCCCACGAGGGTGCGGGGCCCACCGGTGAGTCAGTTCTGCACAGCTAATTATGAGGGGCCCCCTTTAAGCCGAAGGTGCCCCGGCCCCTATTTCTCCCCCAGTCCAGCCCTGGTGGTGACAGCGTCAGGGCTGCAGCCACTGCATTCAAAGCATCACCGGCCGCCAACCAGGGCGACATGAAAGCCAAAAGGACAACGAGGCGCTTTGCAAAGTGACTGGCACCTGGCCCCAGGGCTGCTGACATCTTTGGCTGGGCCCAGGACAAAGTCATCTGAAAGGGCCCCTCAGCCCAATAGATATAATGTAATGAGGACTGAATTCTGGGCCCCCTCTCTCCCTGGGCCCGGGACAGCTGTCCCCTTTGTCCCCCCTTGTCGGCACCCCTGGCCCTACCCTGCCTCGGTGAGGCTGGCGCAGAGAGAGAGATATGTTTTCATTGTGGTATCAAAATCGTAATCTACAACGCCGCTCAGGTGAAACGGGTCGCGGCTCCAGTGACAGAGAGGAGAGAAGGGAGGAGAGGGGGGGTAGGGTTACATTCACAGACTGCAATTTGTGCCTCATGACTTGGCCAGTGACACGACTTCAGATGGCCTCGCTGAAGAGTAGGATGGAGTACGCTGCCAGGAACCTTCACCACAGGGAAATTAGATCCACCACTCCAACTACAATCAGGTGTGGAGTGGACACAGAGAAGACCATTTAACATTCAGATGTATTCTTCTGGCATATTCATTTTCACTAAGGCGAAACATGGGCTTTCGTGGATTTTCTTGATTTTGTCTTTTTAAAGTATTTTTAAGTATTTTTGGGGGGGCTTTTTGTTCTTTCTTATCATAGGACAGTGTGAGAGTAGACAGAAAATGACTAGGAGAGGGAGATGGGGCAGGGTCGGGAAATGACCCTGGCCGGACTCAAACCGGGGTCCCCGTGGGCAATGTAAGCCCAAATGTGGGGGGGCCACAGCGCCCCCGGATTTAAAAACATTTCAATGGGCCATCTACTATTTTAGGGTAGCCTACACACCGAGAACGGCTTCTTGGTAAAACATGTCTTTGGGCTAATTTACATTTCATATGGCAGATTGATACAGACCATCCGAGTTACGAATGAATGTACATTTCAGTGAGCTGGATGCCAGAGCACAATGTACAACATCCTTGGTCCTCACCCATCCCCCATGGGAACGAGCACTGGCTGACCCCCACTTCCTTGGCACATCATGGCCAAAAAAAACCTGCCAGAAAATGTCACTCAGGAGCAGGTAAGGTAGAAGCCCACATGTGTCCCCTTCAGGCCGACGGAAATGCCAGGAGGTCAGCAAGGCAGGTCAGTTAGGGAGCAACATTTCCCTCTCTGTGCCTGCGACGCTTCAGTGACTGCCATCGTGGCTACTGCATACTGCCCGTCTCATCCAAGTGCTTTGCATATTGTGCCATCGGACATTTTTCTTTTCTTTTTTTACAAGCGCTTCAATCTCTAGGCCAGCTGGTGCACGCTGTGGTTTTGAAGCTGTGTGCAAGAGACAGGACACACACACACACACGCACACGCACACACACACACATACACACACACATGCACACACGCACATACGCACGCACGCACACACACACACACACACACACACACACACACATACACGCACGCACGCACACACGCACACACACACGCAGCACATCTCACTGCGTTTGCTTTCCTAATATTTGCATGGTTTCTTTGGTACTGACAGCCTGTATGGTCTGGTCTGCGGAATAAATAAAGATTTTCTCTGTCAAACTCTTTTATCCTCTTGTATTTCAAACCACAGACTTCGCTCTAAGGTAGGTACAGCTTTATGTGGCCACAAAGTACAGAAAGTGCACATTTTGCTTACCAAGATAAACTGTTCTTTTTCAAGGTCTGTTGTTAATGTTTGAATCAAAATACGTAAGTCTTATTGGTTAGAATTTAATTGATTATTATTCTAATAGCGCAGATCATTGGGATTTGTTCAAGCAAATCATCTGTGCAAGGTTCAGCTTGTGGTATCGGATAATGGTTTTGCTAGTGGTCGTAATTGACATTTAGTACATGATGACTCCTAGCCCATTACAGTGTATTTATATAGACAACAGGCTAAAATGTTTTGTGTTACTGCTAATTATCAATATACGGTAGTACCATATAGTTTCCACCCATAACTCGCAAGCCCTTACTTAAGAGTAGGAGATGTTCACTTGGGAGAGGTTCACTTTTACAGTAGCAAAGTCAACAGGATCCTAGAAGTTGGTAGCCATTGAAGAATGCCGAGCTTACCTAATGTAAATATTGTCTTGAACCCAACCTGTCCACTCAGCAGAAGCCTGTGCTTTTTCAGGTGCTCTCTTAAAGCTCTGTTAAATCCTGAACAGGAGTATGATGAAAAAAATAGCAAGCACACCTTTTGTGTACACAACTGGTTGATCGGGTTTGTCTCACCTAGATGGAAACCTCTCAGCAAAAGAGAGAGACAGAGAGAGAGAGAGAAAGAGAGAGAGAGAGAGAGAGAGAGAGAGAGAGAGAGAGAGAGAGAGAGAGAGAGAGAGAGAGAGAGAGAGAGAGAGAGAGAGAGGGAACGAGAGAGAGAAAGTTAGAGAGAGGCCCCCAGGCAAGCCCTTAACAATAAACCGCTGAACCCCCCCACCTCTCTCCCTCTCTGTTGCTCTCTCTCTCCCTCTCTCTCTCTCTCTCTCTCTCTCTCTCTCTCTCTCTCCCCCTCTGCACCACAAGCTTATTTGCTGTACCCACGCCTGAGCCTGAGCCTGAGCCTGCGCTTGAGTCTGTAGCTGTGGCCTCACCCCACGGCCTTCATGCGTATGTCTCAGGGCCCGCGCTCCATTAGCTCTGACAGGGGATGGGCATGTTGCAGCAGCCAGCACATTAAAACAATGTTCACTTCGCCCTCCCTCGCCATTTAGTTTCTAGCTGAGTGACCTGAGAGAAAAAAGGAACTGAAATTTGCTGGGCTTTCGTGTTATTGTTGTCATTGGCCTCTGAGAGTCAAGAGACAGTTATGGGACAGTTGAGGGGAGTAGTAGTGGTTCTCAACCTTTTCTTAATAAATGACCCCCTGGACCTCATCATAAGCCTGCCAACACCCCCTCGACCTCATCATAAGCCTGCAAATGCCACATTGTATTAAAAATAAAAATGAACTAATGCCCCACAATGGCAACTACACACCACCCCTTCTGAGCTGTATACTTCTCAACGTCCCCTTGGGAGCTGTAGACCCCCCCCCCCCCCCCCGTTGAGAAACTGGTATAAAAGAATAAAATAATAACATGATTTCAGTTGTCAGTTGTCAGAGCCAGGAAATACTTTAATTGTATCTTGAGGAGATATTGCCATTGGGTGTTGAGAGGGTAGAATCCCTGATGGCAAATGGACTTTGATGGACGGCGTTGGACATCTTTTCATGTTGATTTGATGGCAATTGACGTCAATTCAATGTCACTTTGCCATCAGGGATGGTAGGTCTTGCAGGTGGGATGCAGAGGGATGATTTGCTGAAAATGTTAAACTACATGATAACAAAATAGGCATGACATTACTGACAATATTACAGAACAGATCATAAGATTTGGTTATGATCGTTTTGGTAATAAGCATACTATCAGCTCTGCATAAAGGGGTCAAGATCTTTGTCACTATTGTATTTTGCAATTGATTAAGGTTTTCATCATAACATCATAGTTAAGGTTACCACCTTGACAAAACACTAATGACTTTGACTAGGTCCCCCAAATAAAAAAACGAAATATTTTGGTATTGTGAATGTAATTTCCGAAGGTGCATTGTGAAAAATGTGCATGCTATAATATTTCATATGTAACTGCACAGCATAGCCAATCCAATGAGGATAGCCAAAGGTCTCTGATGATGGCTAACCCACCACACCACCTCGACTAACACATATTCTGCCAGAAACATGGTCGATGAATGTGACTCTCATTAAAATGATGTATACTCATAGTCTTTATAGAGACACTACATCATTATGCCTGCTGCTCGGAAGGCAAAAATAAATATTATAAAAATGAAATATCAAAAACACAAGATGCAGAAGAGAAGGCCTGAATGTGTAGTAGTACACCATGGGTTGACTTTGGCACACAATCACAGGATCTGTGTGATGATAATGTTTGGCTTGACTCCTGGGGCTGAGATGTCATTTGTTGGGAGGTGGTGGTGGTGGGGGCACAATCGTGCAACTGTTCTCCAGGAGTGCAGTATGGAGTGAGCAGTACAAATGGGGGCTGGGGGGGCAGAGAAGCGGTGCCGGGCACAAATGGAGGGCTTTATCCGCGCGTTTGTCCGTCCGAGCACATGATCGTCAGAACAGAGAGCCGTCAGCCCTTATGGTCATTTCCAAGTAAAATTTCCTCTGGTGAGCCGCAGTGTGTGTGTGTGTGTGTGTGTGTGTGTGTGTGTGTGTGTGTGTGTGTGTGTGTGTGTGTGTGTGTGTGTGTGTGTGTGTGTGTGTGTGCGCGGGTGTGTGTGTGACACACACAGACTAACAAACAAATAAACAGCCTTTCTCGCACACATACACACAGTGTGTGCGCATGCATACTGTATGTATGTGTGAGTGAGTTTGTTTGTGTGTTTTGTGGGTTCGTCCGACTGCCTCGCCTCGCCCTGCCTCGGAAAGCCAGAGGAGAGGCAGAACACTAATAGAAATCTCACAGACTCTCCCGAATGACCGGCAGAGGGGAGAGAGAGAGAGAGAGAGAGAGAGAGAGAGAGAGAGAGAGAGAGAGAGAGAGAGAGAGAGAGAGAGAGAGAGAGAGAGAGAGAGAGAGAGAGAGAGAGAGAGATGCTATTCCTATCTATTACAATTATATCAGAATATGTAGCGGAAGGGTTGGGTTAGACTGGAAACGATGAGTGTCCAGGTCACGCTTGCATCTGTATTCGCTTCCATTATAGTTTCTGGGCTACAAAGACTATGTACAGTGACAGGAACAGAGCCTGGGTGCTGGGCCGTATTAATGCACAGGGTAGATATGGCTGCAGCGTAGGGGCCCTCCACCTGTCAGGGCTCCCCTGATTGGCCATAAGTGAAAAATGTATCTGTCATGTTGAATACAGTTGATTGGTATATTATCTGTAATTCCTAGCTCGTAATTATGACACTGTCTATGTAAATTTGTTGCGAATTTTGCCTTCCAGGGGGGCCCACAAGAACCTGTAGCCTAGGGGCTCCCGGCCATCTTAATCTGGCCCTGCCTGGGTGGTAGAAAGTAGCCTAATGTAAATAATTTCATAAATGATCAGGATTATAGAGGGATCAGAGTGGCCTTGTCAAGAGGAAATCCCACTCATCACCAGTAAATGAGGATTAGCCAGCCAATTAACTGTATCTGAGTCCAGTAGCCAATTTGACAGAGTAATTAACCAGGGAGTTGTAGAAGAGGCATACAAAACACCACACACACACACACACACACACACACACACACACACACACACACACACACACACACACACACACACACACACACACACACACACACACACACACACACACACACACACACACACACACACACACACACACACACACACACACTTTCTCTCCCTCTTCTCACCCCTTTCCAAAAATCCACTTTGATCATTTGGGGAATAATCTTAAAACCTGCTATAAGGCTCACTTCTTAATCCTGATTTACCCACGCACCCCAAGAGAGCAAGCTGCAAAAGGACGACACAGCAGATATACATTGGCCTACACATTACACATTTATGACATGTTGACTCCTCACGTTAACACACAAAACAAGACATTTGCTTTCACAAGTTGCCTATATAATACTGTCCTGATTCGGGTGTCCAAGAAGGCCAAGCAACTACACCCTACGATAGAGTTTGACGATAGCATGCATGCATACAGTGGGAAATGATTCTCAACAACACGATCATTCTGGGAGCAGAATAAAGTCATCTAGGCTCTTCGCCATGTGCTGCTGCTGCTGGAACGCACTAGGCTACTATGACGCTGCGTCATTCATAACTTTGACTTCGCGGTGTCATGAGAATATAGTAGCCAACAACAATACTAAACCCAACAGTGCGCACAAATGACTAGATGATGATACTGTTGTTTACTCAAAATCAGGGGCTCCCTGCGGGTGCAACCAGTGCAAACACAAAGGTGTTCCAAATAGGCAAAGAGAAATAGGCTATAGGTTACTTTGACTTCAGTTGAACTGTCATGCAAATACAAAGCAACTGGCAAAAGTTAAACATGTAGAAAACAGAAGAGACCAGTTCAGGCAGCTACTGGTTGTGAGTGAATGCGATAGAAAGAAGAAGTGATCAGTAGCACTGTTTTGCTGAGGGTTGGAACTATGGCAAAGTGCACAGCCTGCACACTAGGCTACAGCAGAAATGAGTCAAGTAAGATTGCATGAAAAAGGACCAACACAACGCACGTACAGCCCTGAACACATTAATTATTTATATTGCATCTGAGTGTAATAGAGAAGTCTTACAACTTACCTACGCGCGAAAATAATGCCCAAATTAACAGAAAATCCCGACCCACAGGTTAGCTGTCCAATTCCGTTTGAATGTGGCAAACTCAATTACTTTCCACTTCTCCACACTGCAACTGGGTTTGACTTCGAGCGCAGCATCATCAACCCCGCGAAGCCCTCCTCGGGTAAGCACCCAATTCTCGGTGACAGCGCCGCAAGTTCATCCCCGAGTCTCGCTCCATCCCATCACCTGTCATGTGATGACGGGGGCGGGCCTCAACCAGCACTTTCCCCCTGAAGTTGACAGAATTTCCCTCATCCTCTCTTTCGGCTCCGTGTTACCGGACATTGAATTGATCAGATCATTACCATTTTAGACTAGCCTGGAAACGAGCTTTTTTTCCATATTAATTTGTCCTCTTCTGGGTTGCGCAAAAGGTATGGGGATAGGACATCATAATAGTAGACTGAGTATTAGACCTATTTTGTCTTGTCCAGGATTATTAAACTATTCAATGTTATCAATTTATTTGCGCTTTTATAACATATAATGACTATTAATAACAGCTGTAACACATCTGTCTACATATAGAAGGCAAGTACAGAAAGGCCAACAACGCCATCTAGTGGTAAAACAGAGTTAATGTCAGACGACTATAAAATCTTAGCCTCGCGAGCCATCCTACATACAAACCCCAACTCCGATGAAGTTGGGACGTTTGGTAAACAGTGAATAAAATCAAAATGCTATCATTTTCAAAACATTCAATCTATTCATTAGATGGAGAATAGTGAAAAGACAACATATTAAGTGTTAAAACTGAGAAAAAATATTGTTTTGGGGGACATATGTACTCATTTCTAATTTGATAAATCCAACACGTCTCAAAAGAGTTGGGACGGGGACAATAAATGGCAGCAAATGTCGAGGAAGACTAAAAACAAACAGTTAACAAAACTTAACAGTTAAATACATTAACCGATGAGATGATTTTATATAAAAAACAGTGTTAATTCCTATCTTGGACATGATTTCACCAGCTTAAATGGTGGGTGTATTCCTTGTCAGGTTTTGCAATGTTTTCCTTTCTGTAGTGCTTACAGTGTGACAGGTCTTGACCAAAAACCCACCGTTTTATCACCTGCTGGTCCTTATGATGGAGCCAAACTGTTAAAACATAGTAGAGAATGCAATTTGACCTTACTATGTGGCAGTAATCGAAGATCTCCCTTCAAAATATAATGCATGAGTGGCTTTTCATGCTGTTTAATACCCATTTATACCATTCAGCACTGTATTTAACTCTACAGATGAGTGAGAACATCTTAACCAATGCACTACTGCACCCGCATGCCATCATGGAGGCTGACTTTTGAAGCTAGCACTAACACAAGTTGGATGGTCCATTTTTACTGTAGCACAGGATGTGCAATGCTCTATTATTGTCAAAAAGAATAGACTTCTACAACTTCTGCTGACTTCTGTAAGCAAAGGACAGTTTCCCATGTCTTCTGGGTCTATTTCAAGTGAGCTCAGGTGCTTAGGAGAATGTTACACCCCTGTATCATTTTCATGCATTAGGCATTCTTAATATGGTCAATTTTCAATAGCTCTAGCACTCCAGGAATTAGAGTGAGACTGCAGTCAATATATATTTCATGATGTCATGAACCTATACAATGATTTTATTAACAAAAATATGTCTTATATACACTCAATCGTGGTAAATCAAAGGGAATTCAAAAATGTATGTAATAACTACGGTAATTATTCCCTTTGCATCTTTAATTCTGAGTGACTCAGCCTCTCTGTGATGATCTTATACCTGGACACCTATATTGTCCGTCAGTACAATTCATTTTGAAATGTTCTTCTTTGTTGTTTTATCTTATTTGGATGTTTACTAAATTTCACTGATCCCCGTCCCAACTCTTTTGAGACGTGTTGGATTTATCAAATTAGAAATGAGTACATATGTCCCCCAAAACAATATTTTTTCTCGGTTTTAACACTTAATATGTTGTCTTTTCACTATTCTCCATCTAATGAATAGATTGAATGTTTTGAAAATGATAGCCTTTTGATTTTATTCACTGTTTACCAAACGTCCCAACTTCATCGGAGTTGGGGTTTGTACTTCCGCCAAAGGATTGGAAATGAAATGGTAGTATTATGGGATGGTCAAGACCAGGCTAATAAAATCTAGCCTACACAAAAAAAGTGTTCCAACTTATGATGCTGTGATGTGATGTGAATGTGAATAGCAGAACTTAAACAGAAATGAGAGAACATACGATAGCCTATATTAACACTTATAAACGGTCTATAGCCTACTGTCTATTGTAACTTCAACCAGGCCCGTCACTAGGTTTGAGAGACAGGGGGGGCTTAGCCCTAGAGAAAGAAAATGCACGCGCACACGCGCACACCGATTTTTTTTGAGCACACCTGCTAAGGTTTTGTATGAATTCATTATTTTAAGAAATCCTGCACACTGTCCATTCCACCAACAAACTTTAATACATTGTTTCGGTCATCCGACCTTCTTCATGTTGTATTAAAGTTTGTTGGTGGAATGGACATTGAGCAGGATTTCTTTACACTTGAATGACAACCCCACTGGGATAATATCCTACGCGCACCTGTCCACCTACAGAGGTGTGCAAAAGCGTCTTCTTGAACAATTATTTTAAGAGCACCATACAGATTTTTAAACACTAGTTACAGTGGATTTTTTTAAATTCACATTTTAATTAACATTCCTTATATGTAAATATGTAAGCTAAACAAAACATTTCAAAATGTTTCAACTGATGAATATTATCATGTTATGTTATGAGTATTTTCCCTCCCCGCATAACATATTGCTGTGCACCCTGCTTTTATTGCTGTGCAGTAGGATATAAGTGGCATTAAACAATAAATAAGAAAACAGGAACTTGTATTCAGATTAACTTGCCTTCTTTGTGGTTCGTATTCAGTGCTTTACTGCATTTGCTTTTGGAAAAATGTAAAAAAAAAAAAAAAAAATGTTTTTTGCAAAATTGTTAAAGGGGGGGCTAATACTAATGTAAGGGGTCTAAAGCCCCCCTGAAATAGGCCTAACGACGGCCCTGACTTCAACTTGGCTGTAAAACTTCACTGCAGCAGAGATCAGTAAAGAGTAAGGATCAGTAAGCATGCAGTTCTCTGAACTTTTCATCACACTTAATTCATCCAAAGTCGAATCTAAACAGGTAGGCTATACAGTTTAGTGATACAAACTTCAAAATAAAATGTGGCAACTATTTAAATCTTTAGCATTGCAAATTAAACATTTCTACACATTTGTAGCAGGGCTAAATCAATGCTCCTCCACATTCTGCATTAACCCCTTAGTGCAGAGCCTTTTGTTATAACCTTACTGTCACCAAAATGCAATGGCTATGTCTTAACAGATTGATGCCTAAAACACTTGCAAAAAAGGCTGCTGAATGCCTAAGCCCTTTTTAAGAAAAGTTGCCCTCAGCCTATAAAAACCCAAATATCTCAGCCTCTGAAGCACATAAAAACATGCAATAAGTTGCTAAGACCCTCATCTTGCATTAGAATATGTTCATTCAGCTCTAACATACCAAGATTTAAAAAGAAATGTCTTAAATCTCATGAGCCTGAATGTTGCGTCATGCAACTCCAGGCGCCAGGGCCAATGTTGCGCAACGCAACATCCAGCCTCAATGGGTTAACATGTTACTTACGGCTCTCTGTAATGTCATAGCAACATTGTTATGATGTAATTAGGTATTTTCAGACAATAGTGAATAGGTCTGCCGGCGACCCCATCAGCATTCCTAAATGCCTGCTTTATGACCCAACTGGACACATCAGTCTCGCGTGGCTGCCTCTTTCTTCTTGACATCCAGCTTGTAGATGGTCTGGTATCCCTCGTCCCAGCTGTACAGCTTCTTCTCCAGGGGGTAGTAGTGCATGCTGGCGTGGCTGGTGTACCCCTTGGGAAAGAACAGCGGCGGGGTCTCCTCGTGGACGATGCTGTCGTGGATGTCATACACACAGCGCATGCTGGAGCGCCCCCCGTGGTGCGAGTTGTACACCACGTACATGGTCCCGCAGATTAAGAAAGCTGCCTCGGCGTCCTGGCTCCTGCAGTGGGTGTCCCAGGAGTGCTCCACGTGCATGCTGCGCGAGTCCAGCTTGGTCATCACCAGGTTCCCCCCGAGCTCGGGGTCGGCGTGGATGACCCAGAGCCCCATCTCGTCCGCGGCCAGGTGGAGGTGAGTGTGCGGGGAGAGGGAGTAGACGGGCAGACGGCCGGCCCCGGGCAGCAGGAGGCTGTCGGTCACCTTGCCACTCTGGAGCTCCACCTTACAATACACAATACAAGCAATACACTTTTTACTGCACTGAGAGACTCTTAACTCAGGACAATCACCCAGCACTTGTACTGCACTGAGGTCCACCTTACAATATACAATACAATACAACATGGATTTATGTAGTGCAGGGGCCTGTGTGTCAGTCTGTAAAATGTCAGTCCTGTGTCTATGTCGTGGCATGGTATAGAGAGAGAAATGTAATTTCATTTTCCTTTTATGAATTGTGCATATGAAGAAAGTGAAAATAAAAGCTGACTTGACTTGACTTGACTTGACTATACTAAGAAGGTGGTTCAGGAGTAAGCCAGGTTAAGTTAAGAGGTACTAAAAATCTTCTGGAGGAGCCTGGAGTCCTCATTTTTTAAGGCTCTTATATTAGATGATTTACCTCTTAACTTAACCTGGTTTACTCCTCAATCAGCTTCTTAGCATACCCATCAGTATCGCCTACCCATCAGTATCACAACTATGAAGTTGACTCAAAGCGCTTTCAATACAAATACAGATACACATTCCCACACTCCCACACCAGCTCTGGAAAGGCTGTCGAATGGTGCCAATTGTCTGGGGATCACACAAGAAAGGGCACACACGCGCACACACGCACACACGCACACACGCACACACGCACACACACACACACACACACACACACACACACACACACACACACACACACACACACACACACATACACACACACACACACACACACACACACACACACACACACACACACACACACACACACACAGAGCAATAATACACATAGTCCTTACTCTGAAGCAATCAAACATATAACCTAATTTCACCTTGACGATGCCGTTGGAGGTGCCGGCCTGGTGGTAGTAGACGGAGCCGTTGAGGATCACGTGACCCGTGCCCTGCCAGCGGTGAGGCAGCTTGATGGCGTTGGCATTGGGCCGATGGGTGGCGTTGGCCTCGTGGAAGGCTCTTACGGAGGGGAACTCCACCACGGTGTCGTTCAGCACGCCGTCAAAGTAGTAGACCTGAGACGAGCAGAAGGCATTTCAGTGTTGAGGTTGTTGAGGGGGAATGTGCAATGGTGTGGAAATGCTGAGGTAGGGATAAAATGGACTGGATGGGGCAGGGTCAGCGGATTAGGACATCCAGTGTTATCTGAGCCTTTGTCTTGTCTATCCTTGTATTTCTAATTTCCCAGTATACTTTTATGTGCTTGTGTTCTTTTGCGTTGATGTTGTCCTCTTGTGTCTTTTGTACTGCTGCAACCTCCCTGTCTCCAGGACAAATTTCTCCCTGGTGGAGACTGGAGACTAATAAAGAAACCTAACCAGCCTAACCAGTACTTTACACAAAATGACAAGAAACATACAGCGCATGACATGATGCCTGCTCAGGTCTTTACTTGCACTATGTTTTATTTTATGCATCAGGTATTTTTAGGTTGATATTAGATAACAGATAACCACATGAATACACAATACACTAACCCTAAGACATGTGGTTTGTGTACAAGTCGAAAATTGAGAGGGAAAGATAGATAGACAGAGAGAGGGGGAGAGAGAGAGAGAGAGAGAGAGAGACAGAGAGAGACAGAGAGAGAGAGAGACAGAGATGGTTCCCTCCCACCTGAGCCGAGCCGCTGGTGGCGTCTCTCATCCAGGAGCCGTGCAGGTCTCCGCTCTTCTTCACGATCTTCATGGACTTCACTTCAGTCAGAGCTGTGCCACAAGCTGCAGGGGCGCGTTGCAGGTCAAGAAAAATACTATCTGTCATAAGTTTTAAAAAACTAACCAAAACAAAATATTTGTTATAAATACATCTTTAAAGAAACTGACCAGTATGTGTTGTAGATCAATGAATGAAGTAATGATAACTTTTCCTAACAGTTTGATATGGTATTGCTCCTGTTATGTTCTGTGTGTTTAGCTCTCTGTATCTCCATGTCTTTGATTCTCTCTCTCTCTCTCTATCTCTCTCTCTATCTCTCTCTCTCTCTCTCTCTCTCTCTCTCTCTCTCTCTCTCGCCCCCTCGCTCTTTCTAACACACACACACACACACACACACACACACACACACACACACACACACACACACACACACACACACACACACACACACACACACACACACACACACACATGTCCAAAGAAGTCAGTCAAATAATTGCACCTACCATTCACCAATGTCAGCTTTACTCTCTTCTTCAGCTCCTTGGCTTCTCTGACTTGCTGGTCCAGCAATGCGTCTTCCACCTCCACCTGTTACGTTACATTACATCACAAACGTATTATATCACAACACATTGCAATGGATTACATTATAATACATGACATTGTATTGCAGTGGAGTCCAGAACAGTAAACATTATATTACATTTAGTAGTTGCTTCCATCCAAAGCGAGTTAGAAAAGAGGACAGGGGCGTTGCAGCAATCCGGGGCCCTTTGTACAGGCAGCTCGGATTGGCCCCCTGGCATACTGTACCTACATAAAGTATACTGTATGTGGGGCCCTAGTGTTGGGTAAGTTACTTTATAAATGTAATCCGTTACAGTTACAAGTTACCTTGATTAAAATGTAATTGTACTGTAACTTTTTGGATTACTTTTACAAAGTAATGTAACTGATTACTTTTGGATTACTTTTGGATTACTTAAGGTTTAAATGAGCATTGGCCCATGTTCAACATTTTATTTGTGAGAACTGACACTTTTTTAACCAAATGTTAAAAAGTAGAGTGTCGAGGGTCTTACGGATAGGCACACAGATACGGCAGGAACGCAGGAGATGATGTTTTTCTTTTTAGATGCGTCCCAGCATCTCTATAAGAGGGTATGTCAATGTACGAGCACTTGCAGTGCACTCCTCTCTGCTCGCGCTGCGCTTGTCTCGCAATGCAATCAGCTGCGTGCTCCGGGCCAAATAGTCAACACTGCCACCTTGTGGACACAGGAGGGAACAATTTGAAGAATGCGTTTCAGACGGACGGACAGACATACCCTCTTATGGAGATGCTGGGACGCATCTAAAAATAACAAACAAGTACAAATGCATGTCAACATGCAAACGGCAATAATTATGAAGTTTTTAGAGATTAACTGTCAATGTGATGGCGAGAGGACGCGCACACTCGAACGTGCCCAATGATAAGAACGTCACTCTCGCCAGCACGCAACCCTTTGCCAAACACGGAAGTGCTGCGAGACCAGTAAGACATGAAACTTTCAAATGCTCAAGAAACATTGCTAAGTGCTCTTAAAACACTGAAAACCCACTCGTTTTAACTCATAAGGATAAACAATGGAATTAGGCAAAACAAAATAGAGAAACAACAGATGTTGACAAAACTTGGATTTAGGGTGGTTTGTGATTGAAAAGGTATGCGCGTTTGGATGCAATGTAGCCTATGTGGGTGTAATGTATTAAATAGCCTACTCCGGGTTT
Organism: Engraulis encrasicolus; assembly: GCF_034702125.1. Lineage (NCBI taxonomy): Eukaryota > Metazoa > Chordata > Actinopteri > Clupeiformes > Engraulidae > Engraulis > Engraulis encrasicolus. The sequence goes on from NC_085860.1 coordinate 16,661,656, forward strand.
AAATGGTTGTCATAAGCATGTGTGTTAATAATTAATTAAATAAAAGGGGCCAAAGACTCAACCTCGCACAAATTGTAATCCTGTTAAGTAATCCCTATTCTCATTGAATGTATCTGTAATCTGATTACATCGTTTTTTTCTTGTACTGTAACGGATTACAGTTAGGCCTACTTTTATTTTGTATCCTTTTACCGTAACGCCGTTACATGTAATCCGTTACTCCCCAACTACCCTCCTATTCTGACACCCCTGCATACACAGTGTTAATCCTACAATGTGTGGTTCCCTGGGCAACATCCCTTTTGATGCCCCCCACCCCCCCACCATGACCTTGCCCCTCTGTGAAAAAAAAGGCAAAATAATTGAAAAATGCTTGCAATTGCTGATAAAGAACACTAATATGTCAATCATGCATTAGTGTGTGGTAACTGTGCTGAAATATCATGTTAATAGCGCTGGGAAGTTTCAAGGGACGGTTGACAACCCTAGGGAGTTGGGCAGTCATGTGTAAGCTATCAGGGCGTCAGACTTGTAGCCCAAAGGCTGCCGGTTCAACTATCGACCCGCCAGGTTGGTGGGGGGAGTAATTAACCAGCGCTCTCCCCCATCCTCCTCCATGACTGAGGTACCCTGAGCATGGCACTGTCTCACCACACTGCTCCCTTTCGGGCGCCAATGGGGGCTTCCCCCTTGCACGGATGAGGCATAAATGCATTTCCTTGTGTGCAGTGTTCACTTGTGTGCTGTGAAGTGCTGTGTCACAATGGCAATGGGAGTTGGAGTTTCCCAGTTGTGCTTTCATTTTCACAATTGAAATGGAGTTTCACAATGGTGCCACCCCCTATGGGTGCCGCCCCACCGCCCCTGTGCATACACAGTTACCTGGCGCTGGTCTGGCATCTTGCTCTCCGTATATGTATATACAGTATATCTCCTCTGACGGCTGCAGTTACCTCTCGCTGGTCTGGCATCTTGCTCTCTGTTTATGTTTGTGTGTGTGTGTGTGTGTGTGTGTGTGTGTGTGTGTGTGTGTGTGTGTGTGTGTGTGTGTGTGTGTGTGTATATCTCTCCTTTGACGGCTGCAGTTACCTCTCGCTGGTCTGGCATCTTGCTCTGCACGTACTCCATGTCCCGCTCCAGGCGGTCTACCCTGAGGCCCACCCCCTCCACCTGGGACTTGACGTCGGCCCTCAGGGCGCCCACACTGCTCAGGTGGCCGTGCAGCCGGCTGCTGAAGTCGTAGATCTTCTGGCCGTACAGCTGCATGTTCTGCTCACAGCTGATGAGGCGCTCCTTTCACACACACCACACGGAGGCAGCAGAGAGACAGTTATTTTTTTTGCTAAATAACTAAATAACTTTTCCTCCCATCTGGTCTTTTCAGTATCTTTCAGTAAGATTGATGTTAGTAACAACACTTGTTGTAGTAACAATCTTACAGTAAGATTCTTAGCATTTGTTTTAACATATGTCAATTTTCTTTCCTTTTTTTCTCATAGGTGTGAGGTACAGACATTTTTGGTCTTCCTATGTGAGGGGGTTTTCTCTTTCATTGTAGCAGCTAGGAGAATTAAGATGGCTAGAAATCTTCATCCCCTTGAATCCCTTTTCTGTTTTTGTAGGCATACATGATGTGGATGGATGTGGTCTTTATATAGCTGCAGGAGAATGAATGTTACGCAGCAGAGGGGAGTTTAGACAGTCTTTTCTGCCGTGGCCTTTTTGTCTTTTTACTATTACACACAGTGGCAGGAGAATAATGATGATTAGTTTAGTTCAGTTCAGTTCAGTTCATTAATTAGATCAGTTGTTTTTTCCTCTTTAGCTCCAGTTGGAGAATAGAATAGAAAATAGAATAGAATAGAATAGAAAATCTATATCTCTTTTCTAGGGGTGTAGTGGGCGCGGCACGCGGGGGTACGCAGTCCACCCACTTCTCCTGAAGTGAGATTATAAAAATATATATTCTGCCCATGTTTGAATACAAAAAGGAATGAGCACATAGCAGTATTGCAGGTGATTGACTAAACAGATGAAAACGGAGGAGCAATGACGGTAGATCAAGGACAGTTGGGGGGATTGACATGATAAATTGCCCAAGTATTTGATGACGTTAAAAATCGCATACCCCCACTTTAAAAATCCCCACTACACCACTGCTCTTTTCTGTCTTGAGCCCCCCCCCTCTCTTTTTTTGCTCTAGGTGTGAAGTTGATGTACAGAGTATGTTCTTTATGTGACTAAGTAAGACATACCAGGTGTTACGTAATGCATGCACTAACCCCCCCGCCACACAAACACAAACACACACACACACACACACACACACACACACACACACACACACACACACACACACACACACACACACACACACACACACACACACACACACACACACACACACACACACACACACCAGCCAATCACAAAGCATTCTATTGGACATTGTGTCATACATTAATTATAAACAATAATAATAAATGGCGTAGGGGAAACATGTACCTG
>NC_085860.1:16669163-16719163 GCF_034702125.1 Engraulis encrasicolus
TGTCTGTCAGCAGGACAGCTCAAAACACTTTGTGGAGTTGTTAGAAATGATCAAAGGAACAAGTGATTCAATTTTGGCGGTTAGCCGGATAACAAACCGGAACAGGATCTTTAAAAAGATTCTTCAACATTGCTAGCCTACAAATCTAGACGCCCCTAGTGACTACAAATTGATTTATTTTGCGGGACATTTGACATTCCAATTTCTAACTCCACAAAAAGGAAGCAGAAAGACTTAAAATAGGGTGTAACATAGTCAAAAGTTCTAACAAACAGCTTCCTTATCAACGCAGGGTATGCAAAATACACATAAGTGGCAGACCACCGGATATTTAGAGATAATACCCAGCAAAATCAAGACCATCATACGCATCTATCTATATCAACTTTCCACATTATGCCCGATGGAAATGTTGCCCTTGTCCTAGCATAGACCGCCCAACCCAAGAACCATTTCCGAGAAAATCTGAGATGTCTAATAATACCAGAATTAGCCTATGATCAGATGATTAACTTCCATCATCCAATTAGCCAGTTGTTGGGGACGTTAGTGATGAGATGATTGTGTGAGTACATCGTGAAGCCATAAGCTTCCATGGCATCAGGCATAAGGCCTATTATACGTCAAAAGGACTATGACTATGCATATCAGTGAGGCCGGCTCCACACTAGAGCGTGGCGGAACAGTAGCGAGACGATTGAAGTCTTTCTGCTTAGTTTCGGCCGGTGTGTTCTACTCGGCCTTTCACACCGACAGCGTCGGCGTGCGTAGCCAGTCCAGTTCAAAATCCCCCCCACAGCCAAACCTAGCGTGCTACTTTGCCTTTCATTTGAATGGAACACCGCCGGTCGTTGCCATCCAATAGTCGCTCGAGTTCTATTTTCCAAATGCAGCGCGGAGCGAAGCCGGCTCCCGCGCCGCTGACGCCCGGCTACCGCTGGTTGGTAGTCCATGTATTTTCGCCACAGCCGGTAAAATTCGCTTCCATCCCGCAACGCTTCACCGCTTTGGTGTGAAAGCGGCCTGAAGATTCTCCTTCATCCAAGTCATGTTATAGTACAAACAGTGTAGTTGTAAGCAACTGGAATTCTGTTATCCAAGAAACTCCAGTTTTTAGATTAGGAGCGAACTGTCCATCTCTCTCTCTCTCTTTCTCTCTCTCTCTCTCTCTCTCTCTTTCTCTCTCTCTCTCTCTCTCTATGACAAACCAACCAAATCGTTTTCTAGTTTACTGTAGGCCTACATGGGAAACGATGCATGCGGACACAACACAACAGTGCAATAGCAGGTACACGCACCTGACACTGCTGTGTGAAGACAGACCTCTAGTCAGAAATTATGCAACGACAGGCAATAGCTGGAGACTACGATAGCATACGTACAACCTTCAGTTGCTTAGGAGGAGCCGTTAGCCTCTCTCTGGCAAAAGCCCCTCTGAAGCCCGCTAGTTCCCCCGTCACATTTCCATAACGGCCTCACATCTTTGTTTTTTTAGGGCCGTCCCTCACTACGCTCCGGATATCAGCATGGATCAGCATGACTAAAATGACTTTGTCAGGAGACTTCAAAGGACGTTATCTGAAATCCCCAAGAGGTAAGCCGCCCCCGTGGTGCCGCATAATATGAGGGAGGGTTTTGTTCAGGCCTGTGCAAGAGAGTGAGAGGCCAACCTGTTGGCTGCTATTGACAGTGTTGCCAGATGAGTCTGATAAAATCCCGGCCAAAAGGTTGTCAAAAAGCGCCAGAATGCACTAAAACAAATTGCATTGATTTCTATGGTCACAAAACTGCAGGAAAAAAAAACAAATGGCCAATTTTTCCCATATTTACCCGCAGACGGCCATCCCAAGTAGCCCAACTAGGCGGGTAACCGCCCAATCTGGCAACACCGGCTATTGACTAACTGTGGAAGACTGCAGCTCAGCCTTGTTGGCTGCTATTGACTAACTGTGGAAGCCTTCAGCTCAGCCCTGTTTTTTTCCCCCGCCCATGATGCATCATCATGCTTGCGGACTGACCAACCAACCATCGCATAACATTTGTGACCTTTGGACCAATGACCATTTCAGTGACCATTTCAATGATCACGTAAATCGTCCTGTGAGAATTGGTAACAGGTCTGTGAGCGCTGAGCAGGGTAATTGGTGTGTGCCTGTCACTCACCCTTTTATCAGGCTTTTCATTCTCTCTTGCGCGGCGGTGACAGCATCCGGGCTTTGATGAAGAGAGGCCATCAGCGGTAGCTCCTGATGGACAGGCTTAATTGGAGCTGATGTCTGTGCTGCTTCCCAGGTTCACAGAGCTACGGGAGATGGCTGTTTAAAATGTGTACACAGAGCCAGGGCCGTATTAATGCACAGGATAGATATGGCTGCAGCCCATGGGCCCCCACCACAGGCTAGAGCCTAGGGGCCCCCATCAGCTAGGGGGTACCCTGATTGGCCAGATATGAAAAAAATGCAGAATTGTGACAAGATGCAATATTGAAAAATTTATTTGTCGTGTTGAGTACAGTTACCCTTGATTCCTAGTTCATAATTAGGACACAAATTTGCGTTTTGGGGGGCCCACAGAAACCTGTAACCTATAGGGGCCCCAGGAGATGGCTGTTTAAAATGTGTACACAGAGCCAGGGCTGTATTAATGCACAGGATAGATATGGCTGCAGCCCATGGGCCCCCACCACAGGCTAGAGCCTAGGGGCCCCCATCAGCTAGGGGGTACCCTGATTGGCCACATATGAAAAAAATGCAGAATTGTGACAAGATGCAATATTGAAAAATGTATTTGTCGTGTTGAGTACAGTTACCCTTGATTCCTAGTTCATAATTAGGACACAAATTTGCGTTTTGGGGGGCCCACAGAAACCTGTAACCTATAGGGGCCCCAGGCCATCATAATCCGGCGCTGCACAGAGCTATTGAAGCGCTATAGTTTTTTAAAAAAAATCTGTCAAGCTAATATACAGCCCACAAGGTTTGCTGAACGTTGGGCGTAGGTTACCCTTTAAATGGTCCAGCAGCTGACATTGCAACACTAACAAACATTGACAACAGAGACATCCTTTTGACCAACCTTGTTGCTGTGTGCCCCACATAATTAGTGTCTTACAATGGACTAACCCTGGGCTGGGCAATTATTTTGGCCTGAGGGCCACATTGGTTGTAGAATATGGATTGCAGCAGGGCCAGATGTCGCAGGCAACATGCCTGTGCCAATAATGAGAAATACTTTAATGTACACTGACATCATTTGCTGGGTATTTCAATTCTGCACATTGCAATATTTAGATGAGACCTTGAATAATCTCACACCTGCAACACCCTTTGCTTTTTTACAAATTTTAGGTGCGAGTATGGTACTTTGGATTTAAAAGGCTCTGTGGGCCAGATGGCATGGCTCAGCGGGCCGCATGTGGCCCCCGGGCCTGAGTTTGCCCATGCCCACCGCTGGGCTAACACCTCTAAGCAAGAACAGGCCAGGGCATTTCCTAGTGGGCCAACAGTTCTCAAGGTTTTTCATATTTTCATCGCAATAAAAACGAACTAAAAATGCCTTGTCCAGTGTTATTGTCCCCCTGACAGCACAACATTAAGATCCTGAAAAAAAACTTCTAAAAAACTAAACCCTAAACTCTACATCAATGCTAATGTTTTCGAAGGGAACACGGAGAAAAGACACCGTTTCCTGTTACATTTGTTTAGTCTTGTTTTTTAATTGCCATGGCTAATTACAAAGCGTGAAAAATTGCCCTGTTTTGGTTGCCCTAATGTTGTGTCATCTTCACCAGCTTGGCAGACTCTTTTTTCACGTGGTGTTTCTAATCCTCTCATATCACATTGGGATCGGTTTTGTTCTGCTGATTGCACTGCTGCGCTAATTAATTCTCAGACAGATCTCAGTGTCTGGTGGATTTTATGGGTGATTTCACAGAGAAAATAAATAATTAAATCATCAGGTAAGATGTGTTGCCCTCAGGGCTGCTCCCTATATTGGGCACATGGAGAATGGAATCTTGTCAGGATAAAAGGACATTATAAGCTTGTCCGTCTGCTATCATGACTAAAAAGTTAATCTGATCTTCTTGTCTAGCCAAGATGCTGTCATTTCAGAGTGTTCAGATGGTGGATTTACAGTAATCTGCATCTATCAAATCCCCCTGTAAAGCACTGGTTGAAGGTACAAACAGCCAACCTTTATTGACTAGCTAATGACAAAAATCACACATCATTGTAGGCCGATTACTGTAGTAGGCCTAGACCTACCCAATGCTGCGTTTCTTCAAAGCATAGCTGTTAGCCAGTTAGCAACGCTGATTGCAAACAACAAAGTAGCTAACGTCGTTAGCAACTATGATTTCTAGAAATGCACCCCAGGTCGGTGGAAATACTCGAATTTCGCTGGCTGCCAGATGGAGGCCGATTTGAGATTTTTTTCCAGTTTTATGTTGTTACATCATTTAAGGTCATTCCTATGTCAGCACCAGAGAATGCTAATGCGAAGAACACCAAGTAATGTTTAACTGTGCTTAGACTGGCTAGAATGAGACAATTAGCTTAGCATTAACTTAGCATTAGCTTATCATTAACATTTACCTTACTTCACATGTAACTAACATTGACATTGAGTACTTAGAGGAAAATATTGACTAATTAGATGTGGAAACACACACACACACATACACACAACACTAATGATTGATTTACGGCCTTGATTGATTAATTTAAGATTGATTTCTCCTTGTAAGTCGCTTTGGTCTCCTTGTAAGTCGCTTTGGTCAAAAGTGTCTGCTAAATGTAATGTAATGTAACGTCAGCGTGGCCAGATCAGAGGAGGTTGGTCAAGGAGAAATTAACATGACGTTTTCAAATAAATCCTTTGTTCTCAACAAACTTCATGGGCCTACAGTAGTTTAACCCTTCGGTCACTAGACCCATCCAGGAGTATTTATCACACTCTCTTTGAAGACACCACCCCACCTGCAAGACGGCAGATGGCAAACATGGCTTCAGTGTGGACAGGATATGGAGAGAGAGTCTGCGTTCCAATATGCAACCTTGCATCCTCCACTTGTGCTTGTGACCTCGTACCAGGAAGTAATACACCGTGATGACATCACTAGCAACAGCATTATATTTCAATATCTCGCAAAAGCTCAATGGTCAAGTCATCTTCTCATTTGCAAACTGGATGGTGAATGAAGAATAGTCCCCCAAAAATTGTTTTGGCTCGGCTGACAGCAAGAAAACTGCTTTCTCCACGGAGGCGGGGCATTAGCAAAACGTGAGGCCACAAGCACAAGTGGAGGACGCAAGGTCGCATATTGGAATGCACACAGAGAATGTGTTTGTGTCTTGTGTGTGTGTGTGTGTGTGTGTGTGTTTCACATGTTTATTCTCTGTTGCCAGCAATCAGCTCGGCTAGCTCTAGAGCAATGGCCCAGTTCTAATGTAGCCTAGCTGCTCTGCATCAGGAGCAGGGGAAAGTAAAGACCGTTGTCAGATGTGTGATCAAAGCTTTTTCAGATGTTGTCTGTTGAGCATCTGTTATTTGGCACACTACACACTGATACTCTCTTCATGTGAAGGCGATTTACACCATCACAGCGGACCTTTAATCTTTTTTCCTGTGGATTTGAAATGAGTGTTCGTTTTAAAAATGGACCTTCTCTCTTTCCATACTGGGTAAATCGTAAACAGCTCTCAGCTCTTGGTGCACCATCTCCACCAAAATGTTGCCTTTCAACTCACAGCAATCGCTTCCAGAGTTGCCTCTTTTTGTTTTTCTGATCACACTCCAAAAGCTCGGCTATCCCCCCAAAACATTCTCCACAGACGCAGACACACACATGGAATGGAATTTGAAACAATTCAACTTTCAGCTTTCAACCCACATGGATAAACACAAACATGTACACACATGTGCGCATGTACACACGCAGGCATGTGCATGCACACACACACACACACACACACACACACACACACACACACACACACACACACACACACACACACACACACACACACACACACACACACACACACACAATAACAGAGAGAATAAGAAACGCGCACTACACACACACACACACACACACACACACACACACACACACACACACACACACACACATGCACACACACACAGAACCTTTTCCTACCCACCCTCCGACACCTTAGTCCCGCGTACGTTTCCCTAAACAGCAGTTTCTTGGGGCCCCACCTCCACTGAATTATCTCAAAGGGGAAGTGAAGGGTTCAAGGGTAAAACCTTTGAGGAAGCAACACTCTTGCTTGCGCTTGGAGTTAGACGTCAGACGCTTGCCTCCCCCTTAGCTGTCCCCAGGGAGGGGGGGGGTGTCTTACTGCTTTGAATGGCCTGTGCAGTGAAGTCCAGTTCTGAAAACCCGTTCCTGTGAAGTATATAGGAATCCTATGAATAATTTACCACTCTCAGTGGCATAAGAGACACCAATATGACTGGCACACACTGCTTTCCAAATCCCATCTTTCTGCTCTGTAAGATGTTCCCTCCACAACACTGCTTTGTTACTCACTCTGATTTGTAGTTTGTGTCTTTTTTTCCTCTCCTCTTTTCCCTCTGTCGTTCTCTTCTCCACAAGCATAAATCAATTAAACCAAAATAGAAACTGCTGTTAAATATTCATTATTCCCTGAGCAATGTCAAGCTAACTGTACTTGCTTACTGCTAAGTCGGGTACACTCTCTTTCTTTTTGTGATGTGTTAGTGCCAGAGGGAAACATCCCCTACCCTGTAATTGTCATCATCCTTTTTTTTGCACTATAGGCGAATTACCACTATATGCGAATTACCACATTATAGCTTTCTCCTGATTGTTACAGATAAGCTTGTCAGTGGTCTGGCTGGCTACTGCTGCTGCCATCCTCTCGCCATCTTATATGAGAGCACCCACACAAATGAACCTGTGTAGTGTGGATATGAGCTCCCAGTCGAGCTGAGCTACCAAGCCAATACAACACACTGCAGCAGCATCTTTAGGGACTGAGTCCTTGTAAGGGTATGTAGGATTTGGGCATAGCCTGTGTTAGTTCATCTTTACAAAGCAGCCCATTTTGACAGGACATCAGCCCAAATGAGCTCTTACTGTATGAGCAGAGATGGACTGGGGGAAAAATAGGGCCCGCACACTTTTGGCTTAAAGGAGCCCCTCATAATTAGCAACACAGAACTGACTCACCGGTGGGCCCTGCACCCTCGTGTGCCCCTGTTTTTTTTTTTTTTACATTTCTGAAAATAGGGGCCCAGGAGGGTGCAGGGCCCACCGGGAAATGCCTGCTATGTCAAATGGCCAGTCCAGCCCTTTGTATGATCAGAGATGGGTGGTCAGTCAGGGCCCATAAAGCAAAATGGACCATTAGACTGGGTTATCCCAGGAAGCCAGGGTGTGCCATAGTGGTGATTCAAGCCCATCAAGCAAAGTGTGCATGCGTGCGTGCGTGCATTTGGGTATGCGCACACGTGTACCGAGTGTGTAAATCTGAGTGGGTTGAAAGCGGAAAGTTGAATTGCTTCACATTCCAGCTCAAAGTAGAAACCTGGTGTAAAAAAAATAAAGGGGCACTAGGTAGGATGACGTCATTTGCGTGGCGCCCGTGGTATGCCTGTCTGAAAAACTATACCATAATGAAAAAATGCTGTTCAAATTAACTCACCATAAGACTGTTTTTCATCACGGAATGCCAGCAGTTGATACAAATCTGAATATGGTATGTAAAGCGATGTTTCAAATAAAAAGTGTCTCCCACAACACTTGTTCGGTCCGACGCTGTCAAAAGTTGCTTGTGGGGTTTTCTGACAGCGGACCGTGGAAGCGGCCGCGAGAGCAATCGTTCACTTACTAATGACTCGCACAAGCATCGCCTGACTCGGGATCATGATTAATTAAACTTTTAATCCTACCTGAAGCTCCTTTATAAATATACATAAAAATGTACATGTATATATTGTGCATAACAGCAAAAGTCTTCCGGCGGCGGCGCACGTAGGTTGCAGCAGCCCCTTGCTTTCCCAACTTTCAGTGTTTATTTGTGTTAAAATGTGTCTTTCGAAATGTCTATCGTCGGAAAATATGTCGGAACGCACGTACAGTCGGCAACAGCTGTTGCAGATAAGAATGGACAACTTAAGCAATGTATTGGATGTACCAATGAAGACTCTGGAAGAACTAGGAATTCTCCGGCGGCATAGGACTACATCGGACCCGTCTGCCTCGCTATGCCGACACCGAAAGCGATGCTCAAGAATTAGGAAAAGGGGCAAACGAGGTGGCGTCGAGACACGGCTTGCAGCCAACCCAACTCGTCCAGCAATACCATCAATTCTCTTGGCAAACGTCAGATCTCTGGACAATAAGATGGATGACATATGGCTACTAAGATCAGCGAACAAAACCGTGAGGAACTGCTGCGTTACGGTGTTCACCGAATCATGGCTGAACGACGGCATACCCGATTCGGCTTTACAACTGGAACAACTAACGTGCCACCGAGCGGACAGAGCCCTTGCATAGAAAAAACGAGGGGGAGGAATATGTGTCTACACACATGATGCTTGGTGCAATAATGCTACGGTAGTACAGAGGCACTGCTCTCCACGAGTGGAGTTCATGATCATCAAGTGCCGACCCTTCTATTTACCCAGAGAAATATCCGCTATCCTATTAGTCGCCGTCTACCTCCCACCCAGCAACAACAATGGCGTCAAAAGCGAGGCACTGAACGAGCTGCATCGGGGCATCAGTGAACAACAAGATGCACACCCAGATGCCTTCACAGTGGTACTGGGAGATTTCAACCACGGAAATCTCAAAACAGTACTTCCAAAATTTCATCAACATGTCAACTTCCCAACAAGAGAAAAAAACACCCTGGACCTCGTTTACACAAATCAGAAGAGAGCATACAAGGCAAAGCCCATCCCCCACATTGGATCATCAGACCACACAACAATTCTGCTACTGCCAGCTTACAGACAAAAGGCAAAACTCACCAAACCAGTTCAGAAGGAGTTGAGAAAATGGCCTGAGGGAGCCATCTCACGACTTCAGGACTGCTTTGAAACCACAGACTGGGACATTTTCAAAACAACTGCCACCCACAGCAATCACATTGACATTGAGGAGTACACAGACACCGTGACCTCCTACATCACAAAATGCATCGATGATGTTACAGAAATAAAACACATCACTACCAGGGCCAACCAGAAGCCATGGTTCACAGGAGACGTTCACCGACTGCTGAGGGCCAGAGACAAAGCCTTCAGAGCAGGAGACGTAGCTGGCCTAAAGACAGCAAGGGCAAACCTGTCCCAGGGCATCAGGAAAGCAAAAAAGGAATACTCAGACAAAATAACAACACACTTCAAAGACAGCAGAGATGCACAGAGCCTGTGGCAGGGCATACAGGCCATCACGGACTATAAGCCTGCACCACGAAGCTGTGACAACAACACCTCTCTGCTAAACGACCTGAACAGTTTCTTTGCCCGCTTTGAAGCACAAAATGACACTCACCCACAGAAAACTCCCCCTCCCCCCCATGATCAACCCCTTTACCTGTCCTCTGCCAGTGTTAAGAGGACACTGGCCACCATCAACCCACGCAAAGCAGCTGGCCCAGACAACATACCAGGCCGAGTGTTGAAGGATTGTGCAGAAGAGCTGAAGGATGTCTTCACAGACATCTTTAACCTCTCTCTGGAGCAAGCATTCATCCCATCACTTTTCAAAGCTGCTACCATCATACCTGTGCCGAAGAAATCATCACCATCATGCTTCAATGACTACCGTCCTGTAGCACTGACGCCCATAATCATGAAGTGCTTCGAACGGCTAGTCCTGTCACACATCAAAGCCACCCTACCCCCCACCCTAGACCCCTACCAGTTCGCATACCGAGCCAAGCGATCCACGGAGGATGCAATTTGCTCTGCCCTCCATCCAGCCCTCACCCACTTGGACAATAAAGACTCATATGTGAGAATGCTGTTCATTGACTTCAGTTCAGCATTCAATACCATAATACCACAACAACTCATCAGAAAACTGGACAAACTAGATTTCAGCACCTCCCTCTGCAACTGGCTGCTGGACTTCCTGATGCAAAGACCACAAGCAGTACGGGTAGGGAACAACACCTCGAGCACCCTGACCCTGAGCACGGGGGCTCCGCAAGGTTGTGTTCTCAGCCCCCTGCTGTTCACGCTGCTGACACACGACTGCACAACGACCCACAGCACTAACCATCTAGTGAAGTTTGCGGATGATACAACACTGGTGGGCCTCATCACCAAGGGCGATGAGACTCACTACAGAGAAGAAGTAGACCTGCTGGCCAGATGGTGCAAAGACAACAACCTCCTGCTGAATGTCAACAAGACCAAGGAGATTGTTGTCAACTTCCAAAGGGTCCAAAAACAACTGCCACCACTGACCATCGATGGCGATGCTGTGGAGAGAGTGAGCAGCACCAAGTTCCTTGGAGTGCACATCAGCGACGACCTCTCTTGGACCACCAACACTACATCACTGGCGAAGAAGGCCCATCAGCGTCTCTACTTCCTGCGCAAACTAAAGAAGGCAAGTGCTACACCCTCCATCATGACAACATTCTACAGAGGAACCATAGAGAGCGTCGTGTCCAACTGCATCACAGTGTGGGGAGGAAGCTGCACGGAGAAAAACAGGAAGACACTCCAGCGTGTTGTGAACACAGCGAAGAAGATCATTGGAGTACCACTCCCCTCCCTGCAGGACATTTACACCACACGCCTCACCCGGAAAGCACTGATGATCATCAAAGACACAAGCCACCCTGCACACAAACTGTTCAGCCTCCTGCCCTCTGGAAAGAGGTACAGGCGCCTCCGTTCCCGTACCACCAGGCTGGCGAGCAGCACAATGCACCAAGCGATCAAGATGCTGAACACTCAACCCACTCTCCCTCCACTGTCAGCCTCTAGCCAGCAAGGCCACTGACAACCCCCCCCCCATCCCCCACCACCACATCTGCGACTGAACATCCCACCTGCACTACTATACTTGTGACTGAACTTTCAACCTGCACTAACTCAAAACATGCACACACACACACACACACACACACACACACACACACACACACACACACACACACACACACACACACACACACACACACACACACACACACACACACACACACACAAGCACACTGCACTTTCTGCACTAAACCCAAACATACACACACTGACACACACACACACACACACACACACACACAGACACACGAACACACACACAAGACGCACACCGCACCTTCTACCTGCACTAAACACATACACACACATACACACACACACACACACACACACACACACACACACTGCTGCTGGTGTACTTGACAGACCTTTTTAATATTTATTTTTCTTCAAAATGCTACTATTACCATGTCAGAACGCTATAAAGGACTTTTTTTAGGAAAAGCACAAAAGCACAACAAATACCTCTTAATGTATGTCCTCTACAAGTCTTCTGTTGTCCAGTCTTGCACTTTAAATGTCTGTATGAGCACTGTCTATGTCCATACTGTCTTAAGTCCATGTATAAGTACTGTCTATGTCTATACTGTCTATGTCCTTACCTAGATTAGTCTATGTCTGTATGGGAAAGCAAGAAATGTAATTTCAAATTCTTTGTATGACCAGTGCATGTAAAGAAATTGACAATAAAACCTACTTGAACTTGAACTTGAAGTCAGATCCAGCCCAGTGCCAGTTGTTCAGCAACTCCAACAAGGTCGTTGCCAGATAAATGATGTCAGTGGTGTGAAGATTTTTTTTTTTTTGTGGCTTATGGCAAAAATTCTGATGACATTCTGGCAACGGTCGGTCGGGGTTGTGCACTCTAAGGGAATTCAGAGACAGTGACTACTCAGCAGGTTCACTAATCAAAGGAAATTTCAAATCCTGTCTCTCAATGTATGCAGCCAGGACCGCCAGAGCATTGAAGCCAAGGGTACCCCAAATGAGGAGCTCCACTCTGCTGTACTTGCATCAGGGATGACTTTCTAAGAAGTTGCCTGCATGGCAAAATTGCTGTCGTATAGCCTACCGTATTTGCTGTGCTGTTAGTGTCAGTGTCAAGTGTCAGCAAGATGGTAACAATGACCAACCAAGACCCACCCCCCTATAAAGAGACCCACCCCCCTACAAAGAGAGTAATGTGTGGAGTAGGTAATGGAGGGTGGAACTGATTATGAGGTTCCTCCATATTTTACTGTCGGGTGTTACATCAATACAGTACAGTACAGTACAGTACAGTACAGTACAGCAGTGTTTCCCAACCTTTTTTGTCTCGTGTACCCCCTAAACCTTTTCGTTGTGCCATGAGTACCCCCTAACTCATGTTCTATATCACTTTCTCTATCCCAATGTGACTATGTTACATTACATTACATTGTGCTATTACTATTTCCATCCATTTGGTTTTTTTTGTTTGTTTTTTCAAGTACCCCCTGCAGTGTACTCGCGTACCCCTAGTGGTACACGTACCCCTGGTTGGGAAACACTGCAGTACAGTACAGGTTAGCATGACAAAGTGTGTGGTTGATTTAGGCTACATAGTATGGGTGATTCTATACATTTTGTGCAAATTCACACCTCTAAGTATCTTTTAAAAAGAGGTTCATTTCCTTGAAATTTTGTAATGCTAATCATATCATACAATCTTGAGAACAGTGTCTTACTAATGGACACTTCAGTTCCCTAGCAGTGCTTTGATTTTTTCTGAAATACTTTGTCTCTTCCCAATTTACTGAAAGACAATTGCATTTGGGTTAAAAGTGTTATATTCTTAACATTTAACATTTCTGTTTCTGGGATTGCAATTTGCAAACTTTTGTTGAATCCCCCATATATCATAGTTGAATTGCTGGTGTTTTGAGCAGATAAAATCACCATACTACGTATGTGCTACACAGGATCAGTGCTCCAACCTCACAATACCATACATTATTCTCTGCTAAACTAAAGATGTTTTTCTCAAGATATTTTTTTGTATTTTTGACTTTATTTACGATAGTGAAGATGGTGACAGGAAGCAGGCAGGGAGAGAGATGGAGAAGGGCCGGCAAAGGACCCCAGTTGGCCCAACCAAACCCGGGTCGGCCGCATAGTTGACGAGTGCCCTACCGTTAGGCCACGGTAGGGCCTAAAAATGGGCTTTGTTCCATCAAGGCGCTGTACTGTAACAGGCTTGTTCATAGAATCATTACAGCCATCAGACCATACAATGTCTACCGTACACGAGAGCAGTATATCTACTTTGAAGACCCCTTATTAGAGAGCGGCCTGCAGTCTAGACACTGAAAAATGCCTCTTGTTACCGAATCAATTCTTGTCAGGGCAAGCTTTATTTATATACTAGTAAAGGTAATGAAAAATGAAAGCAATTATGTGAGTGTCACCTGGGGACATGTTTCGTTTACCATGGAAACTATCGCCAAGTTGCCCTCATTTCTCCTCAGCTGCAGCACCTGAGATATACTTCATGCTGTCAATCAATAACTGTTTGTTCGAGGCTCAATGTTCTTTTCTAATTTGGTTGTATGATGTACAATTTTCATAACTGACAGTCGGAACACAGTTGTCAATAATTATCTTGGTAGACAACAAGGTTTTTTTTTTTTTTTTTTAACCTCCAAGGATGAAAGGCGTGGCATGATGCTTTCATTGTGGAAAGTCATTTGGACCACATATGGCAACTAGTAAAGCCCATTACATTGCAATGCTGCTTCTATGAGGAAAGGACCATCAAGTCAAACAGTGAGTTTTCATATACAGTAGCTTTCTATGGCTTCTTTGCTAGCCTCTGACACTGATTCTAGAACACCATTTGGGCATGTTGTGTCAAACTCCCAAGTGTGTGGCCAACTCCCCAATTCAATGCAGGAAATTACATCTAAGAAAATTTTCTGTTCCGTATTTTATTCATTGACAGTTGGTAACCCTAGTTGTGTAGGACATTGAAATTATGAAATCAATGAAATTATTTCTGCATAGGACTATCAGTATTGCATTGCTTTCTACATATTAAAGACAATTTTAAATCACACTGAAAAGATAAGGCGATAATACTGCGATAATGCGATAGTGTTACTAGTGCGGTCCGCTTGAAATCACATGGGCTGTATGCGCCCTGAACCAAATGAGTTTGACACCCCTGATCTAGACAGTATGAATGTATGAATTAAAAAATGTAGTAGAGAGGGGTGGGTATCTTGTATGAGGGGTTGGTCAAAATGCCCAGAACATATTTTGGTCACATTGCGGCTGAATCCCATTTCACCCCTTAGCCCTACGCCTTTCCCCTTCCCCTCCGTTTTGTGCGTTCACGCGTAGGGGTAGTGGTGTCCCATTTCACGTTAAGACAGAGGGGTATGGGTAAGTATAAGGGCTTTCTACCCCTCCAAATGGAGATTTCCCAACACCACACTCCAAAAGGAGGGCTACGACAGATTTCCCCGAATGCATTGCGAATGCCTTTAAAAATTGGCGGCGAGCCGTGGCATCCACACCAGCACAAGAATTTAAGTATTTTCAACGTAATTGACGGTTTTAGAGTGTAATAAAGTGTAATAATTATTCCATTGTACTAAGTTTAGCATTGTCCCAATGTGTAATGGCCCTTTTCTCCATGAAACGCATGTGAAAAAAATCACTATTAACGTCAACACAATGCATGGAAGTCATGAAGGCTTTGCGAGGGTTGCGCAACACCTTTGTCCTTTTTAAAAATGTTGCGCGAGTAATTAAAAGCAATATCGTTGGTTGGACCATAGAGAGGCTGTTTTTTTAGTGCTATGGGTGTCATTCCATGATTGTTGTAGGGGTGTCTCAATTCGTAAGGGTTGCGTTTTAAGCCCTACGCCTTAAAGCTCCGTTTGACGGCACGTGGGGCAAGGGACAGGCGTAGGGGTAGGGGTAGAAATTAGAAATGGGATTTAGCCTTCCAGTGCTGAGTGTAAGAGGAAGATAGCAGTTAGCCAAACAGCAGGTTGTTTCCACATGCAGCACAGTAGCTTCCGCTGTCTGTGTGTGGTCATGAATGTTTAATGGCACTAATTAGCTGCTAACATTGCAAGCGGAAATGGATGTAGATTTCCAGTCAGGAAGCAAACACACACACACACACACACACATCCTACACACACACACACACCCTATACACACGCGCACACACACTCTTGTACACGCACGCACGCACGCAAGCACGCACACACTCACAAAATTAGTGTCAGAAAGCTATACTGTGTGGCCAATGCCTCAAAACTGCAAACAACGAGAAGACACTTTACTTTATGACTTTATCTTCAGTGTATCAATATTTAGACCTCAACAGTAACACAGTGCAAGTACTTAATATTCGGCTACTTCGTTTTACATACTTTGTTACTAATTAATTAGGCTACGGTAACCCCTTTGCGCAGAGCCCATTTGGTTATAACCTGTCACTACCATATCTATAAATCTGTTACTCAAGGTTCTCAGTAAGGTCATAGCAATGTTGTTTTGATGTAATTCAGTATTTTCAGAAAATAGTGAGTAGGCCCGCCGGTGACCCCATCGACGCAAAGAGGCTACGACATGACTGTTATAAGACATGGCGCCCCCTCCCTCCCTGGACCCGGGACAACTGACCCCTTTGGTCCGTTCCGTCCGACCTCCATAATAATGAGGCTACTGTAACAGGGACACAATCTAAGTGCAAATGACAACACTTGGCCCTCCTGTGGCCTAACAGTAGGTCACTGGCTTACTACGCTGGCGACCTGGGTTCGATTCCGGCCCGGGGGGTCATTTGCCGGTCCTTCCCCGTCTCTCTCTCTCCCCACCTGTTTCCAGTCTCTCCCCCACTATCCCGTTGGAAATAAAGGCCAAAAAAAGCCCTAAAAGAACGTGTATAAATGACAACACTCACATCTCCTGCCCCTGCAAGTGACCCGTAATGTGTCAGCTGCCATTTTGGACCAGGCGTGATTTGTAGCATGTCTCTCTCAACCTCATCCCATCACCTTATGTACGCACTGCTGGTTACAGATCCATGCAGCTATAGCTAGTGTTGAGGAACTGTGAATGACGCGGGTTTGACGCTTGGTAGATATTTGGGTCAGACTTCACAGTTGGGAGATAGACACTCACATCACAGGCACATGACTGCTCAGATATGGCTCATTCAAAGTGTGTGTGTGTGTGTGTGTGTGTGTGTGTGTGTGTGTGTGTGTGTGTGTGTGTGTGTGTGTGCGTGCGTGCGTGCGTGCGTGCGTGCGTGCGTGCGTGCGTGCGTGCGTGCGTGCGTGTGCAAGTATGCATGTGTTTGTGAAAGAGAGAGAGAGAGAGAGAGAGAGAGAGATGGAACATCACATGTTTGTGAGAAGCTGTAGTTCATAATGTGTGAAGAAGACATTTAATTTTGGGACATTTCACAGATACTGGGAACATGTGAGCCATTCTGCAAAAACAGCAAACTCACAGATGTGGACGATAGCATACCAAACACCCGCATCTCTCCTTGGCTCATATTTTTGTTACCATGTGGGTGAGAAACATCTAGCAAAAATAAATCACCTCCTACACAATCCACCCTGGTGTCTCTCTAATTGTTTTTGTTAAAATGCAAACCATTTGACACCACATCACATCACTCCCACAGGCCTGATAAACGCTGAGCAAAAAAAGGCAAGTGTTTGTGGCAGCCTTTATAACAAAAGTGCTGTTCAGTAAGTGACATGACTACAGAGCTGTAATTATGTAAAGCACTGTACTTAAATCTACGCAGTCAGGTTTTCCCCTCCTACGAACTGTTGAAGCTTCTTATAGATATTTGATGATCTGATCCAGCCTGTCAGCGTTGCAGATCAAGTGATTTCAATTAGACCCAGTGGAGTGGGATTAATTGATAACGTACTGTAGTAGTATATGCCTATGTAGTGGAAGAACTCGGTTTCATGAAAACAAATATGAATGGTTGAGGATTCAGGTCACCATAGTGTGATTTTCAACATATCTGTTCTGGAATCTTTGCATTGGATATAACCAAAGCCATCAATCAAACAAAAGAAAAAGACAAAAGGGAAAAACTCCGCACAGCGTCCATTCCATACGCTTTTATTTTTATTTTGTTGGTTACAACACTCACCTGAAAAAACGTTGCAGCTAATAAAAAAGGTGCATGTGGAACGGATGGTGTGTTTCTGACTACAATTTTGATTGAAAATGCCGTTTTTAAACGCAACATTGTGTAAGGGATAATGGCCGACGAGATGACCGTTGATACGAGGTTAATGGCGAGGCGGAGGCTCCGAACTCTGGCAACTTGCGCAGCACGGTTGACCTCGAATGCCGCTATCCTGCTTATCTGGTGGCGGGGCTGGTGGCGTGCGGGACCTAAGCCATTGCATAGTTCGCTTATGCCTTGAGCCGGCCCTGTTACTGAGGGATGATAGTTGGGAGGTGATGCAGCTTTACTCCTAAAATTCCCCCTCCTCCATTAATGACATCATGGCCTGAACAGTAGCACTACCAAATATTGCTGGATGCCTGCCAGAAATGCTTTGCACCTCAGAGAGAGGCATTCTGTTATTTAATAATTCATTCCTCCAACAGTAATAAGAGACTGCCAGAATGAAGATGATAACTGGCAAAAATTTGATCATTGTACGTAGATGATAATCCCTGACCTATGCCTGAATGATAAACATGTACATAATGTGGATGTGTATGTGTATGAGTATGTTATGTGACTGCACACACACACACACACACACACACACACACACACACACACACACACACACACACACACACACACACACACACACACACACACACACACACACACACACACACACACACACACACACACGCTCACTCACTCATTCTGTTTCTCTTCTATTGTGGTGTCTGGTCTACATTTACCATGCCCAGTGTCTGACCCTTTTAAAGATGAGAGTGGCATTACCCATGGTAGTGTGCTGATTCATATGAAGTGACAGGAACTATGAATGGTACTCCAGTGCCTGTGCCCAATGCAACAGTGATACCTGGTAGTACAACCCATGAGGATATGGTATATCCATACACACGCCCGTCGACATGGGGGGGACAAAGGGTTATGTTGTCCCGGGCCGAGGGAGATAGCGGGCCCAGAATTGGGTCCCCATTACATTATATGTAGTGGGTATACGGTGTTCTTTCAGATTATTTTGTCCTGGGCCCATCAAAAGCTGTCATCGGCCCTGTCCACACAAGGCCATTATGGCTGGACCCAGGACGAAGTCATCTGAAAGGACCCTCATCCAATATAGTTACTGTAATGAAAACCCAATTCTGGGCCCTCCCTCTTCCTGGACCCGGGACAACTGACCCATTTCCAACCCCTGTTGGCTTCCCTGTATTCACGTTATTATCCCCATACCTTCTGACATACTTTATGTGATGTTGTGTATTGCTTGTACAGTATGTCATGCTCCCACATGGAATGCATCTTAGCTCAGAACTTGCAGAGGTTTTTCAACTCAGAGCTTGCAGAGAGAAGGTTTCTTCAGTTCACCGCGAGGCTCCATGTGTTACACAGCCCTTCCAGTTGGAGTACACATTGAGAACATTTCGCAAGCAGAGACAACAAACAAACTGCTGAGCTCCAACAAAACAACACTTGCAGATTGTGCTGTGCTGGCTAAACGTTTCCACAGTTTGTGATGTTTGAAGGTCATGATTTAGTCTTGATGTGTAATTGTAGCGCCACCTACAGTTTGTGGTCCTCCTGGAGGAATTGTCATCATCTGTCACAAAGTAGAATTTTAATCTGCAGTAGTGCTGCTGTGAAGCAAATCTACTGTTAAGAAAGGTTTTTTTTAAGCCATCACCAGTAACTAGTTGGTCTTTATTTGGTAATAATTGCCTGTCTGTGTCTATAGAATTACAATTTGTCACAAAGCACAAGTTTAATCGGCAGTAGTTGTAGCTGTTTGAATAGCAACTCAAAAACCAGAAATGGAATTTATAAAGCAATCAAGCAGTCACTAATCCGTTATCATTTGGTATAATATTGTGGGTCCGTGTCCAGTAAAATACCTCAGAAAGATATTGCCAGCCTTCCATTCCCTCCTCTCAGTGTAATTGCCTGTGGTCAGAGGACTTAGTGTTTAATCAGCTGTTCCTGACTGCCCTCTTGGGCTGTGAACTTGGGGTCTCTCTCTCCACGGGAGTGGATTTTAGGAGAGGAGGGTGTCTCATTGGCTGATTGATGTGTGGTTTTAAGTGCAGGAGGACCCTCGAGGGAGAAGCAGGTCTTGTCCTCCTCGCCTCCTGCGCTAACTGCGCTTGAGACTAGCCATTAGCCATTAGCGCAGCTCTCCATCTTGTTTTTCTTATCACGTACAGCAACTCTATACTAGGGCTATTCAAATGGAGGCCCTGGGGACAGATGCGGCCCTTGGATGGCAAGGCTTCGGCCAGTGGTGTATTCTACTTTTTTGAGGTGGGTTTAATGTATATTTGAGCATTTTTGCAATGGGTATACCGTGCTATTCTAAATACTGAGTCAATCCATTTTAGGTGGGTATACTGAAATCCCTCATCCCTCACTCTACGTAGGCTATGCCACTAGTTGTGGCCCCCCATAAGGTCTGATCAAAATATAAACAAATTGGCCTATGTGTGCTATATATGGCTGTGCATAATTTGTGATCTCTAACACTTCAGGTTGGGGATATCTAGGGTTGCCAACTGTCAATGAAAAAAATACGGGACATTTCATCGTGCCGGGGGTCTGGGGGTTGTCCCCCAGAAAAATTAGCATTTCTTAGATGTAATTTCTTGCATTTTAACGTCCTGTGTCCCGTTTCAGTTCAATACGGAACCCGTACTTTTATCTCTAAATACAGGACGATTCCGTATTTCAAGGGACGGTTGGCAACCCTAGGGATATCTCTCTTATGCATGAACATGAGAGTGAGATCTTATCTTAAAAAGTCTGATAAATAGACCATCATAGGGCTACTATGAAATAGAGAAACGAATATCTGTTCTTTCTGGAAAGTTATCCACTTGTTTCGCACCCTTACCTCGGACACCGTGCTGCTCACGGTTTTGCAGATTTTGTCCGGCACCTTTACTAGAAGGAATTTGAAAAACTGGCCCTAAGTGACTTTTTATTGAATACCCCTGCTCTATACCCTGCTATGCCAGTCAGTTTGTTGGAAACAAAGTGGCTTATTGCTTATCTAACACTGTTACACTTAATCGCTGACCAACTTTCTTTAGTTGACAAGTTGAGAAAGCGATTGTGGTTACAACATGCGTGCGTGTGTCACGATGCCATAAGACACACTTTGCTACAAAAACTCAGCAAGAGGCGATAAACACTGCAGGAATGTCTTTGCAATCACACTGATACCCCAACCACAGATGGTGCAAAGACGTGCTCTTCTTGCAGACTCCCTTCCCCAACTGCAACATATTCTCATTACCGACGTAGATGTGCTGGGTCTAACTTAGACGCTCATAGAATCTTCAGGTGGACGGTGTAGGTTTACGCTCCATTGACCACAATTATCAGCCAATCAAATGAGAACCAGACCGCACAGTGTTAGATACAGTAGATCTGTGAACCATGTTTATACCATAGTTCTCTTGCCAGGGATGACATCAGCGAGGTGTGAGTGAGTCACATCAGAGCAGGCTAGTGTTTTTGTTTCGGGTTATATGAGGCCGAATTCAACTGGTAGAATTGAACAGCGTAGATGCTTGTGGTGACCTCATGAGTAGTATACTTTAGTTGATTACCTTTCATTGTTAATTGTTTCCCGTTTCGCCCTCTACCTCCTCAATTTACTTTCCATGCTTATCTTTTTAATTATTTCTCCTTTTTAAACTCCTTTGACTTTGCACTTAATTGTGAAGCACTTTGGTGCAGCTCACACAGCTGTCTGTTTGGTGGAACTTGAGATCACTTGAAATGATGCAGCCTTCAAATACACATCAAGTTATGCTACTGTATGAAAACCAGGCTTACAACGAGAAGATCTTATAATGTTATGCTACTGGTTCCCAAGAGTGAAGTTTTGTTTCCACACTGTACATTTTGCAGCATTAATTCAACACTTAATACATTGTTACCAACTTGAAGAGTGTTCAATTCACCAGTCTAAGTATTGAAATAGCACTGAAAAATCGACTGTGTACATTTCAAACTGGTCCTTACTATCCCACCATACACAGTTAAAAAATACAGTGTTAATTCAACACTTAGAGTGCTCTGTGATCATATGCTAAGATGTTAAATGGAGTTGTTTTTTATTTTATTTGTTTTGTTTTTTGTATGGTGTACCAGTATAATTACATCTGGCATCCACTGCATCAACATCTGTCTACCAACCACTGACAGCCCAACAGTGTGGTCTTAAATGGGAAAAAGAGAGGTCATGCCTTTTCGGCAAAGCCCCCTAAACTGCAGTTCACCCCTGAATGCTACACAATGAGCTCTTCACATCCTGCTTTAAAATTCTGTCTTAAAACATACTTTTTATTCCCTGGCTTTGAACGCTGTTTGAGAGCTACTTCGTCACCCTTTGCCCTAGTTGTCAGCCTCTTATGTTTTTCATTTCATCTATCATCTTTTAAATTCTTACTTTTCATGTATTCTGTTTTATCGTTTGTCAGTCTTGCGGCAGTCCCTAAGTGGTGTTACAGGATACAGATGCTTTAAACGCGTCTCAAAGAGAAACATGGCTAGACTTGAAACTATGAGGTTGTTATCTACAGAAACACAACACCAGTCTGTGGAAAATGTACTTGAAAAGTTAAACTCACTTGACCCAATTCGAACTGATGAACCACTGAAATGGCTTTGGAGACATTAAGGAATCCCATTAGCCTGATCATCATCGACTTTCAAATCTCTTCGAGACTTGGTCTGACCAAGAGCATAACAATGAACATTTCCCAAACGGCATGGTTGACCCGCCTCCCTTGGTTTGCTACTGTTTGTTTGCTACCCGACAAAGTGGGAGGAGTGCCTGATTTTTCCGAAGCTCAGATATGATATTTGTAATGCTCCTGGCCTGACTAGAAGCAACAGGCTCGTTCGTGACGAAGCAGAGCTGCTTTTGCTAAGTTTGATGCATTGTGGTTAGAAAATTCTAACCAGAATGCATCAAACTGACAAAATGAGCATGCCCACTGCTGAAGGTGTTGCGTCACTTGGAGGGCGCGGCCTGGCTAGAATCCCATAGCATTGGTTTCAACTGACATGCTAGGCCCCCCTTACCTAGCCTGGCTTATGCGACTGTAACCGCACAAATAGATGAAGCGTGACATGAGCAAGGCGAGCGACGGAAGTAATTGACTTTGTATTGAGTTGCGCGACAAAAGCGATTCTGGAGACTAGAGGCGATTCGCGCGACGAGAGCGACAGTTTGAAGTTGAAATCCTTTCAACTTTCTATGACGACTAGCCGCGACAGCCAATGACTGTATAGAGGTCAGTGACCACAGCCGATGGGAATGTTTGGATGCTTTGCCTTCTGCCTGTATGGACATACTCTAGTCTCTTCAATCGCTCGTATCGCTTGCTGCTGCACTCTGTCGCTTGAATCGCATCGCGCCTGGTCTATTCATGTGGTAAGTCTCTTCAAGATAGTCTGTCTAGGCAAAACACCATTTACAACATTTCAAATTCTCATGACAAAGGAAGCCAATCAATTTTGGGCATTTCCCCCGTCTCATTGAGGCATGTTTACGTAAGGCAATGACGCATCAGTTCTGTTGCCTGATGAGTGAAGGAATGGGTGGTCTAATTAACTTACGTTCAACCAGTGGCATACCGAGGCATTTTAAGTACGTGAGCTAAACACGCCCTTTGCATCTCCCGTGGAGAAATGTAGTTGATAGTTTGCCTGGACAGACAATAGTCTCAAAGAGACTACGTGTAAGCCAGGCTATCCATACATTAAATTCAGGCGCAATGAACCAAAGGGTGTGATTACCAATGACATAGTTTTATATATAAATATTCCATAGCAACATCTGGTCAGTACAATTTACATACTAAATGTGGGGGAGGATCCATTGGCATGTTACAGTGCAAGTGGTTTCACAATATTACAAGATTTGACAGTCGGTAATGAAAGAACTCCAAAAAAGAAACCCAACAATACTGTACAAAACAGAAACCATGCAGTTGTACCAAAAAAGCTACAGTCTTAACAAATGAGTTAGATGGAGACATGAAAAGATGAAAATCTGTTTAAAAATATTAGCATCTTAACTAAAACCCCTGGTATCTGGAACAATTATACTCAACTTGAAATGAATGGTCGTCGCACACTCGGAACTTCATGCAGTTACATTTAATAAGACCAACGTTTCGGCTTACACCTTCATCAGGGTCATCAGGCCGAAACATTGGTCTTATTACATGTAAATGTAACTGCATGAAGTTCGACCATTCTTTTCAAGTTGAGTCTAATTGTCCGCCGTACGCACCTCACACGGTGTGCATTTTACTGAAAGCCAAAGAAAGATCTGGAACAATTATAAAAGAAAGAACAAAAACACTAGTCATACACCGCCACTCAACATGCAGCTCAATTAAGACCTTCTCTTACAGCAGTTTCTTAGAGAACTCACTGATGCTAGTATCAGGGGAACATCACACTCAAACAGGTAGGTAGGTAGCTAGGTAGGTAACTTCAAAGAAAGCCTTGTCACTCCATCTCACTTCTGCTTCTGTTGTTTTTTGTTTTCTTTTTTTGTAATAAATGTCTATGTGGTGATTGGGACCTCTGAGACTTTGCATCTGGTTGGTGGCATCTGATTGGCTCATGGTTGGTTGTCACGGTGATGGAGGGGTCTTGAGGGAGCTGCAGGAGCCCTGGCTTCCCACTGTGGTGCCTTGGCCTGACCACTGGAGAGGAGAGAGGGGAGAGAAAGAGAGACTTTTAACTTTTTAACGTCCATTTATTGACAATAAAACCAATTCACTCCTTAACATGGCACTAGATCAGGAGAACGCCCTTGAAATGGAAAGTATGGATGTAGTGAAAATAAGTAGCTAAATAAATAAAATCCAAACCTAAATACTGTACATACATAATCAAGAGAGGGTGGGGGTGAGAAAGAGAGATGACAGAGCGGGTGAGAGAGGGAGGGGAAGAGGGGAGAAGACAGAGAGGGGGAGAGGAGGGTAGGGGAGATGACAGAGAGAGGGGAGTGAGAGAGGAAAGAGAGAGAGGGAAGAGGAAGAGGGGGGAGATAGAGGGAAGAGAGAGATGGGGAAAGAGAGGAGGATGAAGAGAGAAGAGAGAGAAAGAGATGGAGAGAGAGAGGAGTACGAGGGGAGAGAGAGGGGAAAGAGAGACGAGAGAGAGAGCGGAGAGATGAGAGAAGGGAGTCGAGAGAGGCAAGAGAGAGAGGGGAGAGAGTGAGGGGAGACAAAACAGACAAGACAAGGGACAGATGACAGAGAGGAGAGAGAGGGGAGACATGGCAGAGGAAACAAGGGACAGATGACAGATGGGATGGGGTCAGTCCAGGAGAAGGCTACAGTTGAGTGCTGCACAGGATATATTTACTCTGTGGCCCGTCAAGGGGAGGAGGTGAGAGGGGAGCCAGTGCAGCTGTGTGTGTGTGTGTGTGTGTGTGTGTGTGTGTGTGTGTGTGTGTGTGTGTGTGTGTGTGTGTGTGTGTGTGTGTGTGTGTGTGTGTGTGTGTGTGTGTGTGTGTGTGTGTGTGTGTGTACAAGATGAAGTTTGTGTACAACAGCGCAAAAGGGTGTGCAAGTCAAGTCGTCATTGTATAGAGTGTGTGTGTGTGTGTGTGTGTGTATGTGTGTGTGTGTGCTTTAGAGGACAAATGTGTGTCTTTGTGCACTGTTTGTGTGTCTATGTGCGTGTGTGTGTGTGTGTGTGTGCGCGCGTGCATGCGCGCGTGTGTGTGCGTTAAATGTGTGTCTGTACACTGTGTGTGTGTGTGCGCACATGTGCGTTAGAGGACAAATATGTGTCTATGTGCACTGTGTGTGCGTGTGTGTGTGCGTGCATGCGTGCATTGTACAGGAGTGGGTACGGCCCATAGTCTGTGGAGGCTGAGGCTGGTGTAGTGCGACAGCCTGAAATCTCTCACGGTGGGCAAAGTTAGGAGGAATCTAATTTCAGACAAAACAGTGAGCGTGAAGGCAAGGCAGGGTGGAGAGGCAGCATTGTGCTGGAGAAAGGGGGAGTGACGGGAGAGGAGAGAGACGAGAGAGCGATTTAATTCTATTTCAGAAATGGCCTGTCTCGTTCGCTCTGCTCCCTGGTGGCTGACACTACCTCCCTCTCGTCCTCAAATCAGTTGTTCCTGTGCCATTCCTATGACAATCCTCCTCCCTCTCTCCCCTCTCGCCTCCCTTTCCCCAAAGCACAGTCTTAGACGGGGAGAAAAGATGCTTTAATTGAATTTCCGTTTTATTTTGTCTGGGCACAGCGCAGCCGTCTCATTTCTGTTCCATGTCAAGGTTTGAGTAGGGCAGCTGTATGGAGGGGAGGGGAGGGGAGGGGAGGGAGGCGAGGGCTGGACTGGCTATCTGGCATACCGGGCATTTCTCGGTGGGCCCTGCACCCTCGTGGGCCCCTAATTTTTAGAAATGTTTAAAAAAAAAAAGTGAGTCAGTTCTGCGCCGCTAATTCTGAGGGGCCCCTTTAAGCCAAAAGTGGCTGGGCCCTATTTCTCCCCCAGTCCAGCCCAGGAGGCTGGTGAGGAGGGAGGGAGAGAGGGAGGGATCCAAAATTGCATTTTCATGATGGCTATGATCGGGAAGAGCAGTGTACTGTAGCCCTCAGTGTCAGTGTTGTTCCTCCTCAGTAGGGTGTACTGCATTTGTGTCTCCCAACTAAGCTGAGCACAAGGGTCAGCTGTTGTGAAAGCATATCGGTTTGCTCAGTGAACTCAGTGAGTGAGTGTGTGTGTGTGTCTGTGTGTCTGTGTGTGTGTGTGTGTGTGTGTGTGTGTGTGTGTGTGTGTGTGTGTCTGTGTGTGTGTGTGTGTGTGTGTGTGTGTGTGTGTGTGTGTGTGTGTGTGTGTGTGTGTGTGTGTGTGTGTGTGTGTGTGTGTGTGTGTGTGCAGGGCCAGATTAAGATGACCTGGGGCCCCTAGGCTACTGGTTGCTGTGGGCCCCCCCAGAAGGGCATTTTCACAACGAATTTACATAGACAGTGTCATAACTACGAGCTAGGAATTAAGGATAAATGTCTACCAACTGTACTCAACATGACAGATGAAATTTTCAATATTGCATTGCGTCATAATTCTGCAATTTTTCAATCCAATCAAGGGCCCCCTGGCAGGTGGGGGCCCCTAGGCTGCAGCCATATCTAGCCTGTGCATAAATTCGGCCCTGTGTGTGTGTGTGTGTGTGTGTGTGTGTGTGTGTGTGTGTGTGTGTGTGTGTGTGTGTGTGTGAGAGAGAGAGAGAGAGAGAGAGACAGGGAGGGAGAGAGAGAGAGAGAGAGAGAGAGAGAGAGAGAGAGAGAGAGAAAGTGTTTGTGTGTGTGTGTGCGTGTGTGCGTGTGTGTGTGTGTGTATGTGTGTATGTGTGTGTGTGTGTGTGTGTGTGTGTGTGTGTGTGTGCGTGCGCGCGCGCGTGTTGAATGAGAGGCTGTAACTTTGGCCTGAGTGGTTGGGCGTTCTGTATGCATTATTGATGAGCTCTGTCTGTGGTCTGCTGCAGGACAGCGGCGTCTTACAATACCGGCTCAGAGCAGCAAAGTGTGAAAAGCTCGACGATTGAATAAAAATAAAGAAAAACAATGTGTCTGCCCAGAGTCCCAGCCCCTAATGGCCCACTGTGCTTTTGAGGGGGAGAAAGCAAAAATGGTCTCACAGTCTTTGATGGCAGTGGACATACTGCACAGTGTCATTATGCCCAGCCAGATCCAGTATAGCATTCAGTACAAATGTTTTAGAGCTGCATTTAAAAGTTTTGGTAAGGGACTTTGGATAGTCTGAACTTCTGATATATTCATTGTTCCAACATTTTGTTTGCTGATGCTACAGTTAATATAATTGTCCAAGATTTGAAATGAACTTGGTCATAACATACAGACATATTGCACCCCATTTTTACTGTGTAATAATGAGGTGAAAGTGTTTCCTACAATGTTGGACCCTCTTAGGGTTACTGACTATGTGCTTTTAGACCATGATTTACATGTTTACTGTTGTACTGTAGCTTCTGCATACAGAAGACAACTTTTACTGCTGGATAAGAACTCACATACTCACACACCAATGATAATGCTTCTCATAAGTAACCAAAAAACAACAACAAAGCCAAACCGCCAACTTTGACATTAGAATCCGAATGAGGATTTTAAAGTTTAAAATGTTATGTGTGAAAATGCTAAAAGACGTGTTGTCTGCTTGTCTTGTCTTACCTCCACTAGCGAGTGCCAGTGGGCGATGGGCTTGCGTGGGTAGCTCAGCATCTCGTTCCAGTGGTTCCGCCCCAGACTCTCAGCCTCGTGACCCACCCTGCACACCCCGATCACCTCGTTGTGGCCTACCCTGTAGAAAAACAACAACAACAACAACCGCAAAACAAGGACATGACTCACATGCTCTCGCACAGTTTAGAAGAAAAACAATCAAAAACTTTGGGATATAAATATATCCCCGGTTCTCTGAAGGAGATGAGTGAGAACCGAGAGAGCCAATGCTCCTGCAGTGCTTGATGCATCCTTGGTTATAGTTTATTTACAGTTTAACAAAGTATGCTACAGCGTGCACGGTTACATTACAGTTTACCTGCATAGTAGCATAAGGTTAGGATTACATATAGTGCAGGTACATAATATTGAATGTTAATGCTTGTAATACACTAGATGTAGTAGATACACTAAAAATAAACTGTAAAATTAAGTGCTACAGCGTTATCTTATTTAGCTACAGTATATGGGCTGAGGAAGTGAGCAGTATCTCTACACTCTCCCCAAAGCCCTCATCTCATCTGCGTGCGGTGCCTGCATGACAGCGAGGCCTTGTTAGTCAGAGCGATGTTGATAATGTTGGGCAGATTCATCATCTCATAAAAAATTCACACTGTGCAACAACCAGCAGCAACTGGAGAGCCAAGCAAGCCCCAGCGTGCTCAGCTCAGCTCAGCTCAGCCATGCTTGTTTGTTTGTTTGTTTGTTTGTTTGTTTGTGTGTGTGTGTGTTTTCCCCGAGTCTGCTCCTCCAGTACAGTATATGCAAATAAATGAGCAATCAAACAAAAGGCATGCAGGCGCACTGGAACTACGGAGGAATTGAGACAATAATGACGTTTTCTTGTTTCAATGTGTGGGCTGCTGTTATATAATCAATACTGTTGCGGTTGAACATGAATATCATTGATCTTTTTCATATTTCCATAAAACTCTACTGCATTTATTATATTTACAAGCACTCATGAATACCCTGTCCTTTCAATTCAAATCAGGCTTCACTCATAATTTCACATCAACTGGTTCATGAAAGACGAGAAATGAAAAATCACCATACCTATCATAGTCCATCACGGCGATTAAAAGACTTATTTGGTCAATGTTCTCAGGGGGTACGTCGAAAACTATGGCTTCGTTGTAGACGGGGTTAAGTGTGTTACGCTTCGTGGAGGTTTTCCTTTTCTTCAGCCTGCGGCCACTGCACATCAAAGAGACCTTCACATAAGGATCTAGAGAGAGAGAGAGAGAGAGAGAGAGAGAGAGAGAGAGAGGGAGATGGATAGGGAGAGAGAGAGAGAGAGGGAGGGAGATGGAGAGAGGCAGAGAGAGAGGGAATGAGAGACATATAGACAGACATAGAGAGAGAGAGAGAGAGAGAGAGAGAGAGAGAGAGAGAGAGAGAGAGAGAGAGAGAGAGAGAGAGAGAGAGAGAGAGACAGAGAGAGACAGAGACAGAGAGACAGAGAGAGACAGACAGAGGGGGAGGGACGTACAGTCAGAGAGAGAGAGTGAGAAAGAGAGAGAGATAGAGAGAGAGAGAGAGAGAGAGAGAGAGAGAGAGAGAGAGAGAGAGAGAGAGAGAGAGAGAGAGAGAGAGACATGAAGACAGAGAGAGGGAGACAGACTCAGACACAGACAAACAAAAACACAAATACAGACCCATAGAGAGTGAACAAGGAAAAAAACATAATCACGTTAAAGGAAATGAAACTAGTTAAACATAGGCTACCATAAATATTGATGACATCAATTCAATTGTGACAGATAGCAAAGGGCCAGAGCTAGATACAGTGTAACGATTACAAATGTATAAATGCAGGGCAGTGGTGTAGTCTACGTAGAACGCGACTATACGGAGTACACCCACTTCTAAACTTCAGGGATTTCAGTATACCCACTTAAAATTGATTGATCTATTGTTTTGAAAAGCACAAATATATACGGTTTACCAACTTCAAAAAATGCTCAAATATACAGTATACCCACCACAAAAAATGATACTACACCACTGAAATGCAGTGTAGTGTGGATTCAGGGCCTTGTCAGGACAGCAAATGCATAGAAAAGCAGGTCCCAGGCTATGAAACAGCCTTCCCACAAACCGGCGCTTATTACTTTATCAGTTGTTTTAAATCTCGCCTTGACGGAATTTACTGTCATAGGTTTTTAAATTTACTGTTTTTATGCCCACATTATGATATTGTGTCCCTGTGAAAACGTAAAAATGTGGTGGTTTATTATAACTACAGTATCAACTGACACTGACTATAACTCTGGCCATGACTGACTATCTAATGCCTGAAATGGAATGATGTCTCGCCAAAGATTCTCTATTCCTGCATTAAGAACGTCTCTGGTCTCGCTTCTTGAAGTCAGCTCTATGAAGTCAGCTCTTGGTGTTATGGCAACCGCAGGCATTCTACTGTGCTGTATGCTGCTGTCTACCAAGGCCATTTGAATGCAGCATTTTCCTTCCTATTTCAAACGCAGCCTATGCAGCAAAGTACTGCAAAAGAGACACTTTAGAACAGTGGATTTCAACCTCCTTTGAGCTAAGGCATACCTTTTTTGATGACAAAATGCCAAGGCACATCACAAATTGTAAATGTTAACCGTCAGAGGGCCCCTGATTAGCCAAAAGTTAAAAATTATAGAATTGTGACAAGATATAATATTGAAAAAATCATCTGTCATGTTGAGTACAGTGGGTAGACATGTTATCTTAATGTGTAGCTTAATTTTGATGACAAAATGCCAAGGCACATCACAAATTGCAAATGTTAACTGAAAATAAAAACCCTATTGCCTATATGAACAATGTACAGTCATTCTATATTTTCCCACGGCATGTCAGAAGATCTCTCTTCACGGCACACTAGCGTTCCAAGGCACAGTGGTTTAAAAACACCCCTTTAGAAGTCCCTGAGGAAATTACAGAGACTGGAGATGAGACGGGAGTCAAAAGCATGGACGCTATAGGGAAGGGATTGTAGGGAAAGAGCTCAATGACTCACTGCCGCTCACATTGGCGCCCAAAGGAGAAGAAAAAAGGGTAACTTCAAAATATGGTCTAACTGTCAGCTACTAATAGGCCTACATGAATAACTGTATACAGTACGTACGTGACTTATAAGACATATATTTTAGACAAAATCCATCCTGTTAAAGGACCAGTTCAGTCAATTTCAACATGCAGTTGTAATGCTCACACTACCCTGGAGATTTCTTCAGCCTTTTCCGAGATCTTGGTCATTGTAATGGGGGCAGTGCTTTGTTTACATTTACATTTTTTATTTATTTATTCCCAAAAACATCCGAAAGGTTATACAACATCAACAGTCAACTAGCAAACAGCGGTACCTTTTGGGGAAATATTTGGAATAGACCTTTGTTAATCTTTTTAAAAATATAAGCAAACGCTGCCCCCATTAGAATAGTTAATATCTCGGAAAGGGCTTAGCCGAAAAATGTGTTATCACCGGGTATTGACAAGTCAAGGGTAGCGTGAGCAATACAACAGCATATTGAAATTGACTGAACTGGTCCTTTAAGTGTGCTCACAACTTTCTTGTTTGTTGCCAATAAGGCTTCTATTGTTGATATCATCATAATAAGCATCTACAGTAATAAGCCTGTGATTTTGCTTAACACACGTCTTATAAGTAACTTATTTATGCAGTAATTATTAGCCATGTACAGTATTAATGTACCCTGAACCCTATTGTGAAGTGTTACCGGAACAAAGGGAATGTCCCTTTCTGATATGGGGAAGCAGTGAGGAGATGGAATCCTTTAATTTTCTCATCATGTTCTCTTGCTTTGTTTTTTTTTTTACAAAATATTTGTATGGCTTTTTTGCCATTATTAATAACAGGATAGCAACATACGTACAGGAAATGAGTGGGGAGAGAGAGCTGGGGGAAGGTTCGGCAAACAACCCGGGCCGGAATCCAACCCAGTACGCCGGTGTAGCAGTCCAGTGCCCAGCTGTTAGAGCTAAAGCTGGGCCCTCCTCCTGTGTTAAGCCAGGCTCGAACTACACGAATATCGGCACGATTTTTGGCTGAAAAATCCTGTTGTGCCAATCGGTTGAACCCCAGGACCATTGCAAGCGATTATCAGGCAAGATAGAATTTAGCAGAGTCATATAGTCGCTGATCGCATATAGTAGATTTGACTTTTTGATTTTACATCTTGAAATAGAACGTCGGGCATTGTCTCTGTGTTTACGATTAGGGATGAGATTGAACATTGTGGCCCTGCCCTGGCCAACCCGTAGAGCACTCGCCTGCCATGCGGCTGACACGGGTTCGATTCCCAGCCCGAATCCTTTGCCGACCCCTCCCCATCTCTCTCCCAATTCGCTTCCTGTCCACCTCTCACACTGTCCTATCAAAAAATCTAAGTCGAAAAAGACCCAAAAACAAATCTAAGATTGACAGTTGCGACTGTCTTTAAGTGTGCAACGCAACCCTTTGTTATTGAGCATACAGTGTGTCCATGACGTGTGTCCTACCGGAGGCTCCAGTGATGTCCATGGCCTTCAGGTTCCTGGCTTTCACCATGGTAATGGTGAGGCGGCCGGCA
The DNA here is from genome assembly GCF_034702125.1 of Engraulis encrasicolus. Classification (NCBI taxonomy): domain Eukaryota; kingdom Metazoa; phylum Chordata; class Actinopteri; order Clupeiformes; family Engraulidae; genus Engraulis; species Engraulis encrasicolus. The sequence goes on from NC_085860.1 coordinate 16,701,300, forward strand.
GTGGGCAGGTAGCACAGCGAGAACATCAGGTCACCCAGATCAACATTGTCCTGCAGGAACACACACACATGCACGCATGTACGCACACACATAAACACACACATGAACACACACACACACACACACACACACACACACACACACACACACACACACACACACACACACACATGCACAAACACACACACACACACACACACACACACACACACACACACACACACACACACACACACACACACACACACACACACACACACACACACACACACACACACACACACACGTACACAAACACACACCAAATGGTAGGTAAGACATTGGTACATTTTGAACAATAAGAAAGCTTTTTGCACACGTCTAAAAAGGACAAGTGCATTGGAAGCTGATCCTCAGTCTGAGCATAATAACACCCTCTGTACTCTGACCCTTCGTAAGCAGTCGTCATTACAACACTTCAGACATACATCTCCATCAAGCTTTTTAGCATCATACAGTAAAATGAACCATAAAAGATGATCCCATATAGGGTGGATTCCAATAGGTAGACTTCCGCCCTCCCTTGCTCACTTGCCTGCCTGGATTTTCGCATTTGCAATTGGGATGGTGAATGAAAAACAGCCCTTCAAAAGTTGTTGTGGCTAAGCTGACAGCTGGGAAACTTTGTTGTTTTCTCCATGGAGGCGGGGCCAAGAGGCGGGACGAGGCCACAAGCACAAGTGGAGGACGGGAGTGTGCATATTATTGGAATGCACTCATAGACTTTGTGTTGCTGCCTGCACGCCATTACATTATCCAAGAAGATTAATCCCAATGAGATGCTATAAGGGTGGTGCAGTAATGGCAGTTGTGCTTGTGGACCCCTGTGAGACAAACACAAAGAAGGGACAAGCCTCCAAACAGCAAATAGAGAGAGTGCAGGCCTCATCCCAAACGCCAAATAATCCCCCAAAGTCAAACTAAATGCATGGAATTTGGAGCCCGTCCAAAGAGTAATGGATTCTTACCCATCACGTGCTCTACCTTTCCACTACGCTGTACGACAGGGATGGATGAATGCACAGGCTGGATATGGCTACAGCCTAGGGGCCCCCACCTGCCAGGGGGCCCCTGATTAGCCAAAAGGTAAAAATTATAGAATTGTGACAAGATGCAATATTGAAAAAATCATCTGTCATGTTGTGTACAGTGGGTAGAAATGTTGTCTTAATTTCTAACTCGTAATTATGACACTGTCTCTGTAAATGTATCATGTAATTTGCCTTCCGGTGGGGCCCACAACAAGTTGTAGCATAAGGGCCCCAGTCCATTTTAATCCGGCCCTGACTACGCTGTACGACAGGCAATGCTGCCAGTATATCTGCATCACTTGACAGGGAGAGACGGACAAAACCACATTTCATGCAAAAACCTCTTAGGTAGAGGTCATAAAATAGAAAGCGGAAAGCATTATTCTTAATTTTCTTATAAACCATTAATGCACATATAAAACAATATTAAGTGCAGCATAGCAATGTAAATACGTTCGTTTATTTACCCTGTCAAGAGCTGCTAATGGATTTTATCCTTGAATAATGTTTTCAGATCGTCCTGTCAAACTGTGTTTAACTCGTGCAGTGGACACATACATATCATGTAGGCCTATATAATAAGCAACAAATGCACACGAAAAAAGCTGTTCAAAGGAAGATATCATATGCAGATAGATGTACCCAAAAATAACTGGTCCTAGTGTGTAATCTATAGCATATAAGTATATAGTATACCAGATAACTAGGCTCTTCTCTCTTCAGTACTCATGGACTCTGATGAAGATGGTTTCCTATCAAAACGTTAGTCCCTAAAATGTTGTGCACTTCATCAAAAAAGAAAATCATCTCATCTGTGCTGCTCTGGTGTGTTCTCTTCGTTCAATATAGTAGGCCTATACTTGCTTTGTAGTCACTCTTTTACCTGGCACAAACGCTATGTAAGATAAATATTTCATAAGTAAAATTCTTCAAACATAAATTATTCTTTTGTAATTACCACCCCTAAATGCTGGTCTACACTGAGCAGTTTCCATATTTACTGTACTGTAAGTGATTTCACTTTAGTACATTCGCTTTGGGGATGTTTATTTCAGTGGGATCTGAGGCTGAAAATGCTTTAATCATTTTAATAGCATTAATAGGATTTTAAATGTGAAAATCATATTCAAGACTATAATCTGGCACTCAACGGAACAGTAGATCTTGGAATCAAAATGGCGATCAGAAAGAGGCATTAAATACACAGTAAAAAAAATGGGTAACACTTTACTTGACGCCGGTGTCATAGGCATGTCATTACAGTGTCATAACAGTGTCATGGCAAAGTTATGCACGTGTCATAAACCTATGTTCATGGCATAAACATTTTATGACTGTTGGCCTTAAGTGACATTCGGTTATATGGCAAAGACATTCCAAGGTTGTCTTTGCCATAACCGAATGTTATTTAAGGCCAACAGGACATGGATATAATGTTTATGACTTATCTATGGCTGTGTCATGACACTATTGTGACACTGTAGTGACATACAGTATGACACTGGCGTCAAGTAGAGTGTTACCAAAAGATGCTGTGTTAAGTCAACACAGGCATGTCAAACTCAGGCCCAGGGGCCAAATTTGGCCCACAGGGTAATTTTATTCAGCCGTTAGAGGTCATGTCAAATGTAGATTAACATGTTAAAGTATATCGTAGCTTGAACAAAGGCTTGAACATAAAATTTGGCGTGTTACAGAAATATGATTGGACCCAGGCAAATGAAACAGCTTACACTCAACACAACACAACACAATATGTGCAACCACGTTTGAACTACCATATACAATGGGAAAGAGTGTGTGTGAAATTTTTACCTGAGTATGAAGTGGATGCACCCACAATTTTAGTTGTTTTAAAAATAATAATAATATTGAGGTCTGTGACTTCATACCACCAGATTTTTTTTACTGTCTATAGTACGAGAGAGCTGGCATCCTGACGTGGCATGTTGCGATGGCCTCCTTGCTCTCGTACCAAATAAGCAAGCACGCTTTTGCTTGCGTGAAACCCTCCGTTCAATTATCACCTCCCCGAAAATAGAGCGCAATTACAAGGGTGTCAGCGTTTTTCCATTAGAGCCCCTCGCAATCATGTACACGCTCTATGAAAGGAAAAATGACTACTCCCCTGAAACTGATGGTCTACTTACACGGCAACCACATCAGAGTCATTAGACTCATCATAGACTCATCTTGAAACTTTGAACAGTCTGTGAAAATAAGAGTTTTTGTTGCAAAATGACCTAAACACCCTTTTTTTTACTTTTTTATTTTTTATTATTGGACATGACTGTTCAGACATCCTTCCATCTATGTGTGAATTCTTGCCATTCAAATATTTTAAGAACATACTTTTAAAACCTATATTGAAATGCATTTTACAATGCAATGCAGTGCCCCAATTTCCAAGTCATTTTGAAACGAAGTTTCAGACTACAAGGGTATCTGAAGACACAACACAAAGCTACCGTATGGAGCTCTGACAGATTCACATCATTCTCAACCTTGTGCAGACTCCATGACGGTGTAAATGACTGCCCCCCCCCCCAATACTGATGGTCCACATAAGGCACAGTTGAAGTGCAGTAACCACATCACAGCTTTCCACTTCGAACAGTCTGTAAATATAGTTAAGCCAGATACACAACACAAAGCTACGAAGTTCTGACAGATTCACATCATCTCCATCATGCACATACTACATGAAGAAGCAGCAAATGACTGCTTTCCCCTAAAAGCTGATGATCTACTACACATAGGTTATGGCAGCCATATCACAATGAGTGAGTTGAAGTCCGCACATCCAAACGTCTGACCTGGGAGCAGGACAAGCAGATGACCAGATGAAAAAGAGAATCATCTTCAGAAGGGTGATTACCCAAAACGTCACGGAAAACTAAAATAAAAAGTGGGAGGAAAAAAAACCCTGGAAGAAGCAAACTTTTTTCTCTTTTTTATCTAGCCATATCACAATGCACAGCTCGCCATAAAGCAGTCTGTAGACGGCTAAATGCTATTAGGTCAAACAGACTGAATAGGTTGCGCTATACTAAGACGCAACACGGAGTTATGCAGGCCTGCCCAGCCCCGGACAGATTCACATGATTGCTATTGATTGTTCCATGGGTTTGTTTACGTTGTATGATGTTAGTCATGCTCCCTCCGTGCAGTAATGGACCAGCGGAAGGACTGCCACTGTGCTGCTCCACCCACTACACCCACCCACCAGGGAGACGGCATTATGGAGATGACTGGTGGGTGCAAGCCCATACATAAGTCATAAAGTCAGGACGAAGGCTGTGCAGAGAAAGAGTGGAAAGAGAGAGAGAGAGAGAGAGAGAGAGAGAGAGAGAGAGAGAGAGAGAGAGAGAGAGAGAGAGAGAGAGAGAGAGAGAGAGTGTGTGTGTGTGTGTGTGTGTGTGTGTGTGTGTGTGTGTGTGTGTGTGTGTGTGTGTATCTGTCTGTGCACACACATGCATGTGCATGAGAGAGAGAGAGAGAGAGAGAAGCGAGAGAAGTGAGAGAACAAGAGAATGAGAGAATGGAACCAGTGTCAATTACGGACGCATGGTAATGGATGGCCTTCAGTCAGTGGCCACAGCATCAACTCTCTCTCTCTCTCTCTCCCTGCTGCCTGGGGGCTGGAGCCTGTTCATGCTACTGCTGCACAGGGCTGCACTGGTCATCTGACATACAGGGCATTCTCCCGGTGGGCCGACAGTCCCCACGGGCCAATGCTGCGGTTCTTTGTTGTTTTGCGTCATTTTTATTCGGCCCCGTACATCATTTTAATGTTAAAGTATGTGATCGGCCACCGCTCATCTGTTTTGAAGGTGCAGGATTCTGTTGAGGTTTTTGTATAAAAAGGAGACAATCCGCACCGACAATCCGTCTCCTTTTTAATGTTAAAGTATAAGCATTTTTTAGGGGACCTAGTTGTGAAGGTGGAGTCTGTTGTAAAGGTGGCTACCTTCAATACCTAAAAGTGCAGTGAGAAGTTTGTGTTCATAGTCCTGGGAGGACTATATAACATTTGAAGTGGCCCCTCGAATGAAAAAGGTTCCCCTCCCCTGTTTAAAGGTACACTGTGCAGGCCAAAAAAGGTACTGCAACTGCTGCTCATTGAAACTGTGTCAAATTTGATCTTTACATGAAAGTTTACTAACTAATAAACAAATCATTTCTAGTATGGTCCAAGTACAGTCATTTTTGCAGCTAAAAATGGCTATTTCTGGAAATTCAAAATGGCAGATCATGGAGAAGATCCCCCTTTTCATTTATGAAAAGTGCAATTTTTCCAGTCATAATGAATACTTAGAATTTGATGCTGGTGGTAAGTATTCATGAAAAATTTAACATTAGTGAATGGGCAGCATGAATTCTGGAAATAAACAACTAAAAATCTCACACAGTGTCCCTTTAAGAGGGAGCTGCCTGTTGGTCCATCGTCAATATAGACGGTGGACTAGGGAGTCAAGTAGGATTATAGGCTAGTACAAAAAACAGCTTGTACTGTACAGTATTGTGTGAGGGGCAGGGACGAAACTAGGGGGGGGGGGGGGGCAAGCAGGGCCCAGTGCCCTCCTGTGTTGTTGGTGGGGGGCCTATTGTGACCATGGCAAGTTGTTTGAGTGGCCCTATCAGTATTTTGCCCCTGAGGCCCTGTGTGCAATTGTTCCGCCACTGGTGAGGGGGGAAGGTTATGCCAAAAATGACCCGGCGTTTTTTTGGCCCCAGTCCAGCGCTAGCTTCTCCTGCACTGGCTACTGCTGCTGTGGGAGAGAGTAGAGAGTCGAGAGTCGAGAGTAGAGAGTAGCCTAGAGAGCTCCACAGGGCCCGGCTGCCATTACAGCATCCCCAGAGCGATCACTCACAACCTTAATGACCGGAGCCGAGCCGAGCGCCAATCCCACTTTCCTGGAGAGTGGAGTGGGGAGGCTAAACGCTCTTAAGTGCACCACCACCACGACAGGCCTGCTGCTGCTGGTGGTGGTGGTGGTGGTGGTGGTGGTGTCCATCCACCAGACTTGTGCACCGTGCGCCTGGACATGGTCAATGATACAGACACATGCACACACACACACACACACACACACACACACACACACACACACACACACACACACACACACACACACACACACACACACACACACACACACACATACAGTGTCTTCTCCCTGGGCCCAGGACGTCTGACCCCTTTAACCCCCCCAACACCACCACCACCCCCTGCTAGCTTCCCTCACATATAGAAACACACACACACACACACACACACACACACACACACACACACACACACACACACACACACACACACACACACACACACACACACACACACACACACACACACACACACACACACATACACACACACACACACACACTACTCCAGGACCCCGTTTCTCGAAAGCATCGTTGCTAACCAGTCAGCAACTTACTACTGTAGGTTTCCAATGGAAAATGATATTGCAACCAAGTAAGTTGCTAACTTAGTTAGCAATGATGTTGTCGAGAAATGCACCCCAGTAGTCCAGCCTGATCTCCGCCCGCTAAGCCGGGTGACTCTACAATCCTCACAGGACCAGTTTGCGGGTGACTCTACAATCCTCACAGGACCAGTTTGCGGAGGACTCTACAATCCTCACAGGACCAGTTTGCGGGTGACTCTACAATCCTCACAGGACCAGTTAGCACCAGTTAGTGGTTCTCAAACTTTTCTCATCATTCCCCCCTTCGAAGGGTCTGCATGCTTCCGAGCCCCCCCCCCCCAAAGGAAAGGTGACTGGTGAGATAAAACAAAGAGGGACTCCAGTGGAATGCAGATTCATAATATAATGATTATAATTATGTAATGCTTAAAATGTATTGGCTTATTGGCGAGACAGGAAATCAAAATCAAAACAAAACAATCAAAAACAAAAAAACAAAATCAGATGTCCCACTTTGCGCCCCACTTTGAGAAACACTGACTTAGCAGGTGACTCTATAATCCTAAGAGGACCAGTTCGCGGGTGACTCTACAATCCTCACAGGACCAGTTAGCGGGGGACTCTACAATCCTCGGACCTGTTTGCGGGTGACTCTACAATCCTCACAGGACCTGTTGCCGGGGGACTCCACAATCCTCACAGGACCTGTTTGCAGGACTTGGTGAAGACTGAGGCCACAACCATACTGTAAGCCACTTCTCTCCTCCCTCCCCACCTCTCACTTGCTCCCTCTCTTCCTTGGCTCCTTCCACCAACTCCTCTCTCCTCTCTTCATCCATAAGTAGCTCCCTCACTCTCACTTGTGATGACCACCCATGCTCTCTCTCTCTCTCTCTCTCTCTCTCTCTCTCTCTCTCTCTCTCTCTCTCTCTCTCTCTCTCTCACTCTCTCTCTCTCTCTCTCTCTCTCTCTCTCTCTCTCTCTGTCTCTCTCTCTCTCTCTCTCTCTCACTCATTCACTCTCACTCATTCACTCGCACCCTCTCTACGGTACCTTTCGCCACCTGTTTCTCCATCCTCCCTGCTCCCTGTTCTTTTTTCTCGTTTGTGCCCTTTCTCCCTCTTCCTTTATTCCCCCTCTCTCTCACCTGTGCCCTCTCTACCTTTAGCTGTCTCTTTCTCTATCCCTCCCTTCCTCTTTCTCTCTCTTTTTCACAGTTGTATAAACTATACAGTAGAAGTAGTATTGTTAAGGATGTAGTAAAGAGTACCAGTAGGATATTACATAGTTGCATCTATGTACTGTAACATCATACTACTAGTAGGTCTGTTGTACTGTAATTACATTTATAAAAGTAGGCTACTTCTACTTCTATTTCATATGTAGTTAGCAACTACCAGTATGGTTTCGAGAAATGCTCTTTCTCCCCCTCTTCTTCCATTGTTCTCTCTCTCTCTCTCTCTCTCTCTCTCTCTCTCTCTCTCTCTCTCTCTCTCTCACTCTCTCTCTCTCTCTCTAACTTGTGCCCTCTCTACCTTTTCACCCAGTTCCAATATATCCCTCCCTTCCATCCTCTCCTCTCTTTTCATCTGCTGTGCAGTCTCTCTCTCTCTCTCTCTCTTCCTCTACCACCCACCCTCCCTTCTCTCCCACTTGTGCCCTCTCTACCTTTTCACCCTCTCTTCCTCCCGCTGTTCTCCCCTCGCTGCCTCGCGGTGGGGCGACACCATTCATTACACTCGAGCAGAAAAGGTCAGTGGAGCCCTCCGCAGAGAGAGAGAAGCCTCATTACCAGGCGCAGTCACCTCCTGGAGTCTCACCTCTCTCTCTCTCTCTCTCTCTCTCTCTCTCTCTCTCTCTCTCTCTCTCTCTCTCTCTCTCTCTCTCTCTCTCTCCCTCTCTTTCTCTTTACCACCTCTCTCTCTCCCTCTCTTTCTCTTTCCCACCCCCCCCTCTCTCTCTCTCTCTCTCTCTCTCTCTCTCTCTCTCTCTCTCTCTCCCTCTCTCTCTCTCTCTCCCTATTTCTCTCTCTCTTTCTCCCTCTTTCTCTTTCCCACCTCTCTCTCTCTCTCCATCTCTCTCTCCCTCTCTCCATCTCATTAAGGCTCCATGTTGGGGGTGCTTCCTGGTCAGCTGCGGGGGTGCCAAATTGACTTTTTCAGCGTTCTACCAACAAGTCTAAACAAACCAGGGGTCAGTAATGCCACCGGCAGGAGAAATATATCACGATTATTTTCTCTTTTTTTGCTGATTCATCATTTTACAGTAAAACAGAAATTGTCATGGTCTTGAGTCACCAATTCTGTACAGTATGTGTATCAGGACACTGTGACATAACTCTATTTTTGGTTTCCTGGTTTGCAGGTTGGTAAAAAGGACACCAGCAGGGCCGGAATAATGCACAGTAGATATGGCAAGGGGGCCCCTGATTAGCCAAAAGTGAAAAAGTTGTGACAAGATGCAATATTGAAAAATGCGTATGTCGCATTCAGTACAGTTGCTAGACATGTTATCCTCAAGCTTGTAATCATGACACTTTGTAAATTCATTGCGAAATTTACCTTCTGTGGGGGGGGGACTATTGTTGTTTCTGAAAGTAATCTGGAACTATTGCAGTTTCTCTTGATCATGTCCTCCATCTTAAATACAATTGTAATTGTGTTAGCATTTAAAAAATGTGCACCACTTGTCGATAAGAACGCATCCTGAGGGCTTTGCCATGGTCTAACGTTAGGGCACTGGGTTACTATGCTAGTGACCCAGGTACCAGGCCCGTCACTAGGTTTGAGAGCCAGGGGTGGCTTAGCTCTAGAGGAAGAACATTTTCAGCGCACCTGCTAAGGTTTTGTCTATGAATTCATTATTTTAAGAGCAAAGAAATCTTGCACACTGTCCATTCCACCAACAAATTTCAATACATTGTTTCGGTCATGCGATCTTATATGTTGTATTAAAGTTTGTTGGTGGAATGGACAGTGTGCAGGATTTCTTTACACCTGAATGACAACCGCATTGGGATAATATCCTAGGCTACGCACCTGCCCATACAGCGGTGTGCAAAAGAGTCTTCTTGAACAATTATTTTAAGAGCACCATACTGATTTTTAAACACTAGTTACAGTGGGTTTTTTTTAACTGATGAATATTATTGGAGTGTTTCAACTGATGAATATTATTATGTTATATTATGAGTATTATGTTTCCCTCCCGCATAACATATTGCTGTGCACCCTGCTTTTATTGCTGTGCAGTAGGATATAAGTGGCATTAAACAATAAATAATCAAACGACAACTTGTATTCAGATTCATTTGCCTTCTTGGTGGTTCGCATTCAGTGCTTTACTGCATTTGCTTTTGGAAAAATGTAAAAAATATTTTTGGCAAAATCGTTAAGGGGGGGAGGTAATACCAATGTAAAATAGGGCTAACAACGGCCCTGCCAGGTACGATTCTGGCCCGGGTCATTTGCCAAACCTTCTCCCGTCTCTCTCTCCCCGCTCTGTCCCTCTGTAATTGCCCTGTCACAATAAAGGCACAAAAAGCCCAATAAATATATTCAAAAGAATGCATCCTCAGATGTTTCACTCGAGCCAAACCTGCTCATCATGTCCAACGAGTTTCTGCTACTAAGATGCTGGGTACGCTGGAAGTCAAACAGTTCTCAGATCAATACAGCAAAAACATCCAGGTTCAAAATCATTTTCTAAAGCTTTACTCTGTGACCTCGGGAGATTCATCAGTGCGGACCGGGGGCTTATGAAACAATCAACACCTGTGTAATTATTCATTCACAAGTTAGCAAGCACATTATTCCACCCACACAGGAGTTGGGCGTGAGACTTCTCAATAGATCATCTTCGCGCTAGAAAGCACCCAGGGCTAATATACTGTACAGTAGGACCTCGCTCCATTATAATGCAGGCCTGCGCACACTACATCAACAAGCATATATATGATGATTATCATAATAATAGACATGATGATGGGTGATTTGATGAGACATCTGCAGCACATCTCACAGTAGATGACATTAGATTTTGCATATTCATGAAATGTTTCCATGCAGAATGGCAAGAGCAGAATGCAGGATGATCAATCAAACGAAGGTTTTGAGCCACCAGTGCACACAGATGCATGAAAATGTACATCATGTATAGCCAGGCCACGCCCTCCTAGTGACGCAACATCTTCGGTGTTGCTTCTAGTCAGGCTAAGAGCAAATATTGTTTCTGATCTCCCGAAAATTTGGGAACTCCACCCACGTTGTCAGACACCAATCAACCAGTAGCAAACCGAGGGAGGGAAACCTTAATTGTTATGCTCTTGGTCAGACCAAGTCTAAAAGAGATTTGAAAGTTGATGGTAATCAGGCTATGTGTGCTTTAACAAAGACTCACTGCTACATCGACACACTGGCATCACGGGATATAAAAAAGTCTGTAAGGTTTTCAAAGGTGCACTGCTATTCAGTAAACAGCCAAGCCAGTGTTGGGTGCACACACCCACCTGGTGCCCCCTTCGTTTTCACTCCAATTAAAGGCTCCTCCAGATATTCTGCGGCCACTAATTGTTGTCTGCGTGTTACAGAGAGTCATTAGCACAAAGGCAGATAAGGTCAGGACTAAGGCCACACATACATGCACGCACGCACAGACACACACGCACGCGCACGCACACGCACACGCGCGCGCACACACACACATAAGCACACACACAGGTACACGTACACACACACACACACACACACACACGCACACACACACACACACACACACACACACGCACACGCACACGCACACACACACACACACACACACACACACACACACACACACACACACACACACACACACACAGACACACACAATTAAAATCCTCTGCAGCAGTCACTGCTTCCCTGCATGCTCCAGTGACAGGGGCCTCTGCTCTGTCTAAGTGGCGTACGGCACATCTGATAATGCAGTATGGATGCCAGTCACAGTCTGTTAGCTCCCTGGTCATTTGAAAGAGTCAATAGAGATCCATTGGGGTGGAGGCAGCAGAGACACTTACTAGAACTCACACAGTAGCCTCCAATATACCGGATGTATGGGCAATCCTGTGTGTGTGTGTGTGTGTGTGTGTGTGTGTGTGTGTGTGTGTGTGTGTGTGTGTGTGTGTGTGTGTGTGTGTGTGTGTGTGTGTGTGTGTGTGTGCGTGTGTGTGTGTTCGCGCGCGCGTGTGTGTGTGTGTGTGTGTGTGTGTGTGTGTGTGTTCGTGCGTGTGTGTGTGTGTTTACGAACACAACCAAAATCATTATTTTTCACACTTCACAGCACTGATTTAGCACTGAAATGGCACATGGCACCAAACTACATTTCTTGTTTACTGTTTTATTTACGCAAGAGCGAATGTACGTCACACAAACACAGAGTTTTGCCATTTATTGGGGTGGGATATTAGGGAGGTGGAGCGTACGGTGCGTCGCGGTGCGGCAGAGAGCAGATTCCTTCTAGGAAGGCGTAATCCAATTACCTCATAGCATCTTCAGACTATAGGATAACAGTCGCCTCCGCTCTCATAAGCACTTAAATCAAGTCAGTGGTGAAATTATGGTCACTTGTGCTCTGTCAATGAAATTACACAGGAGCGCTGAGGGCTACTGAAGGGGGGGGTAGTGGGGGTGGGGGGTAAGAGGGATTGAGTAAAGGAGCCAAAGAGAAGGAGGGAAGGAGAGAAAAAAACATGAAGAGAGAGAGAGAGGAAACAACAGTCTGGGAGATGGAGATGGGCAGGGAGGAACAAGAGACAGAGAAAGCCATTGTGGACAGAAACAGTGAAGAAGAAGAGACAGAAGAGAGGAGATGACAATGAGATAGAGAGAGAGAGAGAGAGAGAGAGAGAGAGAGAGAGAGAGAGAGAGAGAGAGAGAGAGAGAGAGAGAGAGAGAGAGAGAGAGAGAGAGAGAGAGAGAGAGACGGCATGGGAAAAGTGAGAGTGTGTGATGGAGAGAGAGTGCACATTGTATGGAGGGGAAAAAGTGAGAGCCAGCTAGAGGGTGCGAGAGAGAGAGAGAGAGAGAGAGAGAGAGAGAAAGAGAGAGAGAGAGAGAGAGAGAGAGAGAGAGAGAGAGAGAGAGAGAGAGAAAGAGAGAGGGAGAGAGCCCACTAAAGAAACAAAAAAGAGTTAGCAGTAGAAGTCGATCTTATGTGATTATCCACCTCGCACCTTCCTGCAGGACACCTGCAGTTTTTGGAGGAGCCAGTGATAGACATTAGGCACATACAGCACTGAGCCTGCCACAGCCTGCCTGCCACCAAGCAGACACCCTGAGAGGGGGCCCCAGAGAGAGAGCAACTGTACCACCAGGATGGAAAAGAAGGGACGAGGAGATGGAAGAAATGATGTGGAAGGAGGAAGGAGAGCAGGCTTTCAGCAGAGGAGGACAGAGAGAGAGGACAGAGATGAGAGAGAGAGAGAGAGAGAGAGAGAGAGAGAGAGAGAGAGAGAGAGAGAGAGAGAGAGAGAGAGAGAGAGAGAGAGAGAGAGAGAGAGAGAAAGATATATGAGAGAGAGAGGGGGGGAGAAGAGTTTTCTTCCATGACGTTAATGCAATCAAGCAGCGCATTAATGTTATATAATTATGAGCTGGGTATGCGTCATTAAGGACGGCTAATGGGCTCCATATCTGTTGGGACCTTCATACCATTGCAGAGACTGGTGCTACTGTAAGAGGGTGCAATGTAGTGATGCAATGTGAAATGATGATAAACATGTATATTGTATAGTAATAATGCATAAAGATGAATGCTATTTGAGAAAGTATGAAGAGTCTAAATCCATGTAGGAATAAGTATGTAGCCTACTGTAAGTGCATTTGGTGGTTAATGTAACTAATTTGTGCACAGTGACACAGACCTAACACTTTTGGCAGCCATGCCATAATGGTTAAGGAGATGGACTTTAGGTCAGAATTGCAGGTTCAAATCCCACCCTTCCACTCCCTACTCCACTCCATGAATGAGCTGTCCTTGAGCAAGGCCCCTAACCCCATGCTGCTCGGACTGTAACCAATGCCCTGTAAAGAACTGCAAGTCGCTTTGGAATAAGGCGTCAGCTAAGTGTAATGTAATGTCATGTCATGTCATGTCATGTCATGTCTAATGTAGTAACTCATGCTTCGACAATGTACCATGTAATTGCTGCAAACCATACCAATTGCATTGTCCTTAGGATTCAGGAAAACGTCAGCAAACACATGAGCCTGCAGAGTGGTTTCTCATTAACCCTCAGTTGTAGGTGAAGGTTGTGCACACCCCAGGAAAAGGTGCAGGACAAAGGCTGAGTGAGAAATCCGCACACTTAAAAAAAAACCTTTTTGTGTTGTCTTTTATTATTTCATGGCTGGATTACGTTTCGACTTCTCACCCATAAAAAAAATTCTCATTAACCCTGTCAGTAAGCTGGGACAATGAAACGTCTTTTCTTAGATGGCATGCAGCAGCAGCCCATTACCTTTTGTTTCAGGTGACACTGTGTTAGCCCGCCCACCTGCCACTGCTCAAGCCACCTAATGCTATTGAATGGCACTTTTGAAGAGGAGAGGCTTACACCAGCAGAAGAACTGAGAAAAAATGAGCTACTTCACTTCTTGCAGTTGTTGCCAAGAGACACTATCTATAAAAATCGGTTAAACATTCATCATGATCTGGAACAAACTATTTTTTTTCTCGCTTACATAACCTTAATGTCTGTCAGAGGGGCAAGACTTGACAACGCCAAAGGCCATAGCAACAGAAATCACTCAGAACCTCTGGAAAATGTAACTAATTAAAATAACTGCATTATCAGTACATCAATCTGATGAAAGAAGAATTGATGAATTATTATGCAAGAACAAGAAGAAGAAGAAAGAGAAGTAAAAATCGCCTGTAATGATGTAACAATGTGACAGGCTACATTATTCATCAGCCTAGCTAGCACAGTTTTCTCTAATTAAGCTTTTAACTTCTCTGCGGTTTAGAAATGAATAGATATTCCTGGAGGACGGTGGTAGAGAAAACCACACATGTAAACAGACTGAGACAATCCTTTGGAGGAAAACGCCTTCAAAGTGATCCGCGACGACATGGGAATATGACCCAGCAATATTCTGTAAAAATCTGCACCCCCTCCCCTTGCGCCGCGCAAGATTTACTTAGAAGTTCTTAAAAATAACAAACTTTCAAAAAGGGTGGGATCTCTCTTCTCATTGTCTCTTTGAAGAAGAGTCTATTTCAGGGACACAATGTACTCAGTCAGTCAGCCTATGATGCTCCTCTGTGGGTTTAAGATAATCAACAACAGTATCAGTCAAGTCACACATAATGAGTGACGAGTACATTTTCTGTTCCCATCCGAAGCAATCTCCAGTGGGGTTGTTCTAGCTCTACGACTACCTGAGTAATTTGGATGTAATCCCTGATTGTCGGCTGAGGTGAGTCTTGACAGCGACGTCTCCTGAGCGCCGGTAAATCATCCTGCACTGACCTTTCCAGGCTTAGAGATTAAGACAGCCTCAATCTGTTCCTCCAGCTGAGAGAAATGGATTGCCATTTGCATTGCATTAATTCCGCCTGTGATTTATTTATAGGCGACCCTTAACTACAGCTCCAGATGAGACAGCAAGAGACGGAGAGAGAGAGGGAGAAGGAGAGAGAGAGTGAGGAGAGAAAGAGCAGGAGAGAGAGAGAGAGAGAGAGAGTGAGGAGAGAGGGAGAAGGAGGGAGAGAGAGAGAGAGAGAGAGAGAGAGAGAGAGAGAGAGAGAGAGAGAGGGAAGGAGGGAGAGAGAGGGAGAGAGAGAGAGAGGGAGAGAGAGAAGGAGGGATAGAGAGAGAGAGAGAGAGAGAGAGAGAGAGAGAGAGAGAGAGAGAGAGAGAAAGAAAGAGAAAGAGAAAGAGAGAGAGAGAGCGCAAGCAGAGGATTTTTTGTGTGCAAATATTGCACGAATAACCCATTTCTATTATGAGGGCAAAAAATGCCATTCATGACAGGCAGAAGCCAACTCGCAAAGGGAAAGGCAGTACAAGGACAACGACCTCCCCGATATTGCCCTCTCTGGGCTCGTCGTGGTTTAATGACTGATCTGACCTTGGAAAGCTGTTGATCATTCTAAGCTATAATGACATTTGCGGCCAGGTATTTTTTAATCAAACATAACAGAGGACACGGGTTCAAGTCTCCATCATGCTCCATTTCATCATGACACTCCGAATCCATTTATGAGGCCTCTCATTAAACTGCGAGTTTATACACGTCGATAAATTGACCTGTGCGAAGAAGGAAGGAAAGGAAGGAAAGGGAGGGAGACACAGAGCATGTATCGTTGGAGACCTTTTATTCCTCGCCTCTTAACTAAGAGTCTAGTGGTGGATGACTAGGGGGCTGATGTAAGCCCGTGTATTGAGTGGGGAGACAAATTAAGAAATTTGGGGGATAATTAAGAAAAGGTTAGCTCCAGACACCAATACGTTCCACTCATAAAACTCTTAATCTTCATCATAAGACAATGAAATTGATCTTTTATTCCTCCAGGCTTTTCATTAAGGCCTTATAGAGATAGATAGCCCCCTCTATACGGCTGCAGGGCAATCAATTCAACACAGAGAACACAGGGACCAAAGGTTTCTTTCTGCATGTAGCTTGCACACAGTGTTGCCAGATTGGGCGGTTTCCTGCCCAATTGGGCTGCTTAAGATGGCCGTCTGCGGGTAAAAATGGATTTTGGAGAAAAAAAACATCCAATAATTGGCCATAGAAATCAATAGAATTGGGCGGGATTTAGTGCTTCCAGGTGGGTTTTGAGTATTTTTTGGGGTGGAAATCATCAGCCTCATCTGGCAACACTGCTTGCAGAGAGCCCAACTCCCATGCCGGTACAAAAGTCTAATTCCTATGCTCTTCGAAAGTAGTAGTATTCCAATTTTCTCTGTAGAGCACATAGACCAAATCAACTGTAAATTTCACAACTTTTTTTTTTTGGATAAGCAATCAAAAATCCAATTACCAAGTTTGGGTTTTAGCCTCTGAGATAATTAAAATGTTGGACACATGGGCTACAGTACTGATGATGAGTATGACTTTTAATATTTAATGTTCCTGCGCACACCTCAAGATAAATGAAACTGACCTTTACATGCTCTCCCAAGTTATTTCATAAGAATTGCTCAGCTGAAGAAGTGATGAAAACTCAACGAAACACATACAAGACTAAGAGGGAAAGGTAGGCCTGCTCCAAACTCAACGAAGCATACAAGACTAAGAGGGAAAGGTAGGCTGCTCTGCTCCAAATGAACAGGGCCTCACACACATACTCTACCTCCCTATCTGAGCTAAACAGTCGACCTGATCACAGGGGACCCCTCTCACCTAGCCTGGTTATTATCAACTTTCAAATCTCTTCAAGACTTGATCTGACCAAGAGCATAACAATTAACGTTTCCCAAGCGGCGTGGTTGATCCGCCCCCCTTGGTTTGCTACTGGTTGACTGGTTTCCGACAAAGTGGGTGGGGTTCCCGATTTTTCTGGAGATCAGAAACAATATTTACATTGCTCTTGGCCTGACTAGAAGCAACGGCAAAGGTGTTGCGTCAATAGGAGGCCGTGGCCTGGCTACCTCTCATCCCCTCCATCACTCCTACCAACTGCTTCCACTAGCCTGATTATCATGACTTCCAAATCTCTTCGAGACTTGGTCTGGCCAAGAGCATAACAACTAACATTCTCAAACGGCATGGTTGACTCCCTTGGTTTGCTTCTGGTCGAGGGCAGAAAAGGCTGAAATTTAAACCTAAACATTTCTTAGTCCCAATAGAACGTCTCCGCTGAAACCACGTCACTGCCTTGAACACGCCTCTACCGACGACAGTTGGAGATGCGCAAAGTTGATTGGTTCCCGACAAAGTGGGAGGAGTTCCCCAGCCCGACAGAGCTCAGAATTGATAGATAGATAGATAGATAGATAGATAGATAGATAGATAGATAGATAGATAGATAGATAGATAGATAGATAGATAGATAGATAGATAGATAGATCGATAGATCGATAGATAGATAGATAGATAGATTGTTTATTTGTCCTTTCGGAAAATTGTTCTGTGCCATTTTCAGTGCATCTGATACAATTACAAAGACATTACAATAAACAAAAACACAATAGACAACACACACCCCCCCCCCCCCCATAGGACAAGAAGACAGGTTGATAAACAAAAAAACCCAACTTAAACACAGTAAAGTGCAGTTATTCAGTACCAAAGTGCAATGTGCTATTCAGCCTTAGTTAATGTTCCACTATACTGTAGCACACAAAAACAGATATATGAAATCCTTCATC
>NC_085860.1:16724163-16739163 GCF_034702125.1 Engraulis encrasicolus
TGTAAGTCTCAAACATCCCAACCTTTCAGAGAGGTCAATGGCCCCATCCATCAGGCATATCTTACCTTACTAGAGGCTGAAATACGATCATTTTTTTCCCTTTGGAATGGAAGATGCAATTATAATAGTTTGTTATAATTATAATAGTTTGTCCACAACATCTGGAAACATACTATACAAGATGCTCGACACATCACCCTTGCTCTCTTGCTGTCAGTCACTGCATTTCTCCATCGTTATGAATAGTTAAAGAAACTCCATGCAAGTTGCAGGAGCTGTATTTAATTACTGATAGAAGCATCCGGGGGTTGATTTTTAAAATGCACAGCAAGACTCTCGGAGCAGGTCCCGGCAGACTTGAGACGTCTTTCTAAAGTCTTCTCCAGTACAGTACGGAAAGTGCCATTATTTTCCCGGAAACTTTGTGAAAGAAAAAAATCATGCCTGATAGGTCTATCAATAAACAAGACTGTCTTGCATCGATCTCCTGTGGAAATCAGTGACCAGGTCATGTGCATATGATAGCCCCTGACACATCCCACCCTGCCAGTCCCCCCGCTGAGTATCGACTGCTGACCTACAGGCATGCAAGCCTCTGCAGTTTGTGTGTGTGTGTGTGTGTGTGTGTGTGTGTGTGTGTGTGTGTGTGTGTGTGTGTGTGTGTGTGTGTGTGTGTGTGTGTGTGTGTGTGTGTGTGTGTGTGTGTGTGTGTGTGTGTGTGTGTGTGTGTGTGTGTTGTGTTGTGTTTGTGTGTGTGTGTGTGTGTGTGTGTGTCTGTGTGTGTGTGTGTGTGTGTGTGTGTGTGTGTGTGTGTGTGTGTGTGCTTTTCGTGCGTGCGTGCATGTGTGTGCGTGCTTGAACATGTATTTGTGTGTGTGTACACGTGTGTCTATATGTGTGCGTGTGTGTGTGATGGATGTCTCCTACTCACTGAAGTGACGTGTGTGTGTGTGTGTTTTTCGTGCGTGCGTGCATGTGTGTGCGTGCTTGAACATGTATTTGTGTGTGTGTACACATGTGTGTCTACATGTGTGTGTGTGAGTGTGATGGATGTCTCCTACTCACTGAAGTGACGTGTGTGTGTGTGTGTGTGTGTGTTTGTGTGTGTGTGTGTGTGTGTGTTTGTGTGTGTGTGTGTGTGTGTGTGTGTGTGTGTGTGTGTGTGTGTGTGTGTGTGTGTGTGTGTGTGTGTGTGTGTGTGCGCGCATGTGTGTGTGTGTGTGTGTGCGTGTGTCTCCTACTCACCGAGGTGCGTGGAGGATGTCCCTGCACAGGCGAGGTGACGTGTGTGTGTGTGTGTGTGTGTGTGCGTGTGTTTGTGCGTGCGTGCGTGTGTGTGTGTGTGTGTGTGTGTGTGTGTGTGTGTGTGTGTGTGTGTGTGTGTGTGTGTGTGTGTGTGTGTGTGTGTGTGTGTGTGTGTGTGTGTGTGTGTGTGTGTGTGTGTGTGTGTGTCCTCTACTCACTGAGGTGACGTGGAGGATGTCCCTGCACAGGCGCGTCTCCTGCGGGAAGTCGGGTAGGTCCAGGAAGTTGTCCACCACCACCTGGCCAATCAGGTCGTGGCGCGAGAAGCGGTCAAAGTCATAGACGCTGAAGTGCAGCTTGCGGGCGGGCAGCTCGGCGTAGGCCACGGGGAAGAGGAAGACCTCGTCGAACACGGGGTTGAGCGTCTTGCGGTGCACTTTGGTCTGGTGCTTGGTCTTGCGCTCGGGCAGCAGGTAGATCTTGACGTAGGGGTCAGAGGTCCCCGAGAAGTCCTTGGCGGGCAGGTCGTCGGCACGGTGGATCTTGACGATCAGCTGCTCCAGGTCGCAGTCGTACTTGAGGACGAAGTGCAAGCGGCCGCAGCTGTCCGGGTGCCGCTCCTCTCCGTCGCCGTCCACCGAGCGCTGCTTGTAGAGCTCGGGCTTGATGCGGCCCAGCGTCAAGCACAGGGACTCCTGACGCTGGAGCTGTTGGACCACGTTGAAGTCGGGGTTGGACACGTTCATCTGCCGCCGGATCGAGTTGTGCCTGTAGAGGATTAACACCTCGTTATAAATGCACTGTTACCAGAATGGCAATGACCAAGTCAAACAGACAGGCAGGCAATCAGTTCATCAAGTTGAAGTTCATCAAGTTCAAGTTTATCAAGTTCAAGTTCATCTAGCGCAGGATCTAGTTGTGCTCATAGAGTGAAAGTGTGGGGATTCACCCGATAAGACACTCCATTATAAATGTGCTGTTACCAGAATGGCAATGACGAAGTCATAGTGCATTACTAAGGGCTCTGTGTCATGTCATAGTAGAGTTGTGCCTATAGAGTCAAAGCGTAGTGAAGATCAAAATAAATCAATAAATGAAAAGCTGTTAGACAGACAGGCAGGCAGGCAGTCTTTTTGTGCTTTTGCTTGGACACATTCATCTAGCGGCGGATCAAGTTGTGCCTATGAAGTCAAAGTAGTGAAGCAAAAGAAAAAAAAACGCTGTCTGGCAGGCAGGCAGTCAGTCCGTCAATCTTTTTGTACTTTTGCTCCTAATTTGAAGTCCATTTGTTCAATATTTCAAAAATCAGTAATAAGTCTGTGAATTATTCAGTAAGGGAATGAATCAGTCAAATTTTTGTCTGGTAGAACTGTTGGACCGCCTATTTTTCACACTTCTAGGAACAGGAGTTTGAAAAAGATCTTATTGGGTCATAAAATAACTGACTTAATTCCTCACTTCATTTGCACAAAATGTACAGAAGTTCAGAATGTAACAGAACCCATTACATAGCAGGGGCGTCGGTAGACCTATTTTACAACGACACGTTTGGGTTTGCGCACTCACATTTTTTTTCTGTGTCCTACTGTGCCCCAGTATAGTATTGTGTCAGCTGACGCCCCTGATCCATACGTAGGTCCAATAGCTGGTGATCTGACTTCTCTATTCACCTGTCCAGTTACGATACCATACGATAGGATACAAAAGTACTCTATTGGCAGCTTGCACTGAAATTCATTTTGCATCCCTGAGCAAGACTCGTTTAAGATACATGTGATGGAGTGACCATCACTTGGGTTGTGGGTGTGTTCTGACTGTCACACCAACGAGCCTGGCTCTTTGGTGTAGCGGTCAGAGCCCCAGTTTACTACCCCAGAAGGTCTAGGTTTGAGTCCCAGCTGGGCATCTCTACTCCCCTTCGCTACAATACACATAACATCAAAAGACTATTGCACATGTGCCATGCTCCACATTTACAAGGCATTGAATAGTTGCCCTTCACCAACATGATTACATCAGTAACAATGCTCGAGCCAGACCTGCTAACAATATAGGCTGGCGCAAACATAGATCAAATGTGTTGCCCTACAATGGTAAAATGCAATACGTAGCTATATTGAAACGGTAACACTTTATTTTAGGGACACATCTATTAGCACTAATACATACAATATTAATGCCTTAGTAAGTAACTTGTAAGGCATGTACTAAGCAAAATCAGACAGTTGTTAGACATTTATTAGCAAATGTCTTGTTCATGCACAATAAGGAATTTATTACCAATATAACCTTAGTAAGGACCAGTAAGCTTATATGTCTATTTATTAGTAAGTAGTAAGTGGCAGAATACAATGTGTATAAGCTCCGGGTACACTGTGTGAACAAACCCTGAACAGTGTGAAAACAGATGTGGAATAAGGGTCCTTATTCTAAAGTGATGCATTGCACAGCCCAGATGGCTTTGGGCCCCCGCACTACCAAGGGCCCCCACACTACCTAGGACCCAGACTTTAACCCCCCACCCCCCTAGGAAGCAAAGTGTAAGAACACTTCTGGATCTGCATTAGTCTCATTAGATATGTAGATCTCACTAATCCTACTCACAACTGCGTAATTGGAAGCATTATATAGCAAGGATTGGACGTAAACTTCTCAATTACGGTGGGTGGTGAGATGTCATTTTTTTCATACACCAATTAGTTTTAATTGTAAAAACCCTACAATAAATGCAGAAAGTAACAATGAGTAATAAGTTTGGAAGCGAAACTAAGCTATTCCTTTGTGATAAATAAGTTAATGTTTGAGAAACTTAGCTCCAAGAAGTGCAGTGCATGATGGGTACGCCCTTAGTCAGAAAAGCAATGCATGGCCAATGCAGCAATGATAATATTTCTGTTGTTAAGTACATGGCAAATTGTTTGGATAGCAACTAAATTTCACAAGTGAGGGGAGGAGCTAAGGACGTAGGCTCAAAGCTGGGTAGGTTGTCTTTTGGCCAAGATTGCGTACCCATCATGCACTGCACTTCTTGAAGCTAATGTTCTCAAACATTAACTTAATTTTCACATAAGAATAGTTTAGTTTTGCTTCAAAACTATTATTCTAATGTTCTGCATTTATTTTGGGGTTTTTTTTACAATTAAAACTCAGTGGTACATGAAAAAAATTACATCTCACCAACCCACCGCCATCGACAAGTGTACGTTAAATCCTTGCTATATAAATACTCCTGTTAACTTCCTGACATTGATATGAACAAGAGGAAACTGGTGACTCAGCTAGGTAAGTGGTAATTATTTGATATACCCTTACACTTTGTAGATCAGGAGGGCTAGGTAATGTGGGCCTGGGTGGTGTGGGGGCCCTAGGTAACGATGGGGACTTTGGTAGTGAGGAGGCCCTGAGCCATCTGGGCTGACCAATGCATCACTTTAGAATAGGGACCCTTTTTCCGCATCTGTTTTCACTCTGTTCAGGGTTTGTTCACACAGTGTGTCGGGAGCTTATACACATTGTATTCTGCCACTTACTACTTACTAATAAATAGAAATATAGGCTTACTGGTCCTTACTAAGGTTATATTAGTAATAAATCCCTAATTGGGCATGAACAAGACATTTGTGAATACATGCTTAACAACTGTCTTATTTTGCTTAGTACATGCCTTACAAGTTACTTACACAGGCATTAATATTGTATGTATTAGTGCTAATAGATGTATCCCTAAAATAAAGTGTTACCATTGAAACACAGGCACAGAGAAAAAGGCCACACTGCAGACTTGAAGTAACTTGTGGAATAGTGGTGATGTTTCAGTCTACTTTCTTAATTGGAGAAGGAGTAACAATAGCTTTCGTCTCAAGACAAAAACTTGTCGTTCTCACAAAGTTCTCACATACGTAGCTTCCAGTTTTACCAAAATATCCAGTTTTTTAGTTTGTGCAGTGTGAGCTGTGAGTGACTTGAGGAAGTTCCCATCTAGGCTGCCCTAGTATTTCCCAGCAATGATCCCCAGTGGTGACAAACCAAAAAAACCGACTTTGTCCCTGTTTCTCCCATGCAGCTCAAACATTACTGTTTTAATGATATTATGTAACCGCAAAAAACAGGACTATCCCCAGTTTCTGAGTTGAGGGAAATGTCCTCGATTGTCAGGTTCTGAAGTCTGGTCACTGGTGCTGCAGCTGAAGCCTGGGAGAGTATAGCAGGTCTGACCACACTGGATGGAGTGCTCTCTCTCCAACCTCAGGGGAACGCATACTAGCCAGGGAAGCTGACAGGAGCGGGGGACAAACAGGTCAGTTGCCCCAGGTCCAGGGAGAGATGGGGGCCACATGAGATCATGAGATCTCATTACAATTTCTGTATTGGGTTTATGGCCCTTTCAGATGACTTTGTCCTGGACCTGGCTAAACCTGTCAGAGGCCCTGCACATATTACACATTTCTGGCTTTGTGGGGTACTGTGCTGTGGGCTATCTCTGGAGTAGGACATTTCCTCTTATCTTTCTAGTGATAAAAATCCAGTGCTAGGTATTTTTTACAGTGTCAATTCAACACCAGAGAGAATAGGACCAACTACAACAGTGTTAAAGTTGACACCAGGAGCGTAGCACCAATTTCTGGGTCCTATGGACCTGGCTATAGACCTGTCTCCAAAGGACCACCCATTTAGTCAAAAAGTGAAAGCCCACCTGGCACTCCACCACAGCACACAAATACACTCTGCACACAATGAAATTGCATCTATGCCTCACCTTTGCTAAGGGGCAGCCCCCAATGGTGCCCAAAGGGAGCAGGGCGGCAGGACGGTATACCATTGTCATGGATAAGGATGGGGTAAAGCACTGGTTAATCACCAACCTGGTGGGTCAGGAATCGAACCGGCAACCTTAACCTCAACCTCAACCTTAACCACCCTAACTGCTTTCCCATGACTGCCCAGTATTCCCACGATCTCAATATGTACAAACAAAAATCTAACATCCTTGGGGGGCCCCCCCAATATGTGGGGCCCTGGTGACTCAGTGTCAACCATTTTACCCTGGTTGACACTGTACTGCAAAATTGCAGAGTTGTATAAAGTAGAAGTAGAAGTACTCTTACAGATGTAATTACAACACTAGTGGTATGATATTATATGGCTTCAACTTTGCAATATCATAATAGTAGTGGTGCCATTACATTTGTAAGAATACTTCTACTTTATACAGCTCTGCAAAATCGACTGTGGGAGAGAAACAGTAGTAAGGAGAGAGCAACTCACCGCACGCAGCAGGGAGAGAGAGAGAGAGAGAGAGAGAGAGAGAGAGAGAGAGAGAGAGAGAGAGAGAGAGAGAGAGAGAGAGAGAGAGAGAGAGAGAGAGAGAGAGAGAGAGAGATGGAAAGAGGGAGAAAAAAAATGTAAAAGGGGGTAATACAGAGAAAGAGAGAGAGAGAAAGAGAGAGAGGGAGCGATAGAGAAACAACAGTAAAGAGAGAGCGACTCACCGCACGGAGGAGGTGGGCTCGGTGATCTGCCGCTGCATGCGCGGGTTGTGTGTGTGCGTGTGGAGGTTCTCCTTGGCCTGGCTCTGGGCCTCAAGGGGGATGTCGGGCGACGTGTGGCTGATCTTCATGGCCGACTCTGGGAGCAGGGGGGGCACGGTTGCGGTGCCAGGATGCCCTGGGTGCTGCCCCGGGCCTGGGGGCTCCTTGGTGGCGGCGTGGTGGTGGTGGTGGTGGTGGTGGTACTCCTGGCTGTAGTCCACCTGATTTATGAATGAATGATTTATTTCTCTTCACCCCATCATTGAGACTTTCAGTTACATGTCATGAAAAAGGTATATTAGTGTGGAGAGAAAGGGTCCCCAATAGAAGCTAAATACAAGCTTATAAGATGGGGCCCACATTTGTGCACTTGGTACGGTAGGTATTGTGGCAAAATATAGGTCAAGAAAAAAAAATAGATAGTCAGGCATATACATGTGCAAAACAGTTTTAACAACATGCATTCGTTCTTCAGTATACAGAGCAGTTACACAAGACATTTAGCAGTTGTGACAGGCAGTAACCATTTGAAAACACCCGCTCCCATGTGCACAGACACACATACTTGCATACAACTCATAAACACACTCACACCCACTGCAATTACCTGCATGCATTCTTCAGTATACTACATGGTTTCGTTGAGGCCTTTAGAAGTTATGAGAGGCAAAAACAGTCAAACACACGCTCACACATTCGCAGACGCACCGATTTGCATGCACCACATTTAACCACCCACATACACACACGCACACACATACACACACCTCCAGTCCCTCCTCCTCCTCGCTCAGCACCGGCTGCTGCTCGCCCTCCTTGTGGCAGCCACCGCCGGCCACGCCGGGGAGGAAGCGATCGCGCCATGGCAACCACCAGAGCTTGTAGGACACGAAGAGCGAGACCCCGAACAACGCCAGGCCACAGGTGGTGACCAGCAGCGAGAGCAGGCTCACCGATACATCTGCCAGAGAGAGAGAGGGGGGGGATAGAGAGAGAGAGAGAGAGAGAGAGAGAGAGAGAGAGAGAGAGAGGGACAGAGAGAGGGGGAGAGAGAGGGAAAGAAATAAGAAGAGGGAGAAAAATGTTAGAGTGGGTAACAGAGAAAGAGATCGAGAGAGAGATGGAAAGAGGGAGAGAAAATGTGAGAGGGGGTAATATAATGAAAGAGAGAGAGAGAAAGAGTGTGTGAGAGAGAGAGAGAGAGAGAGAGAGAGCAGGGAAGGGAGCAGTAAGAAGTAAGGGAGGGAGAAAAAGAGAGAAAGAGATAGCAGGATAGTGAGTACAAGAGAAAGAAATGAGAATTCAAATGGGACATGTCATTTGGAATGATGGCAGTAGGGACAGAGAATATTAAGAGGAGAGCAGAGGTGGATTGATGCCGTAGTTTCATCTATCAATTAGTATGCTCTCCGTTGTGGACTCTACCTACATTGCTCTGGTGAATAACGACTTGTGTCTTTGCTACTGTAACTCAAAATCGTCCATACACAAGATGTGAAAACAGAGAATGCATTCTGTGATCTTACTCATTTTAACAAAGAATTGGCAGGGTTCAATTTTGCCATCATACCCCTTGTACATTTGTAATTGTGCTGTATCAGGCCAGTATGCTTCATACGATAAATTAATCTCAAAGTTCAGTCTAGATTTTTGCTCAGTGAAGCTCGTTTCACATTGTTGAGACCACACACATAAATGAAATTTTTTGAAGGATGGTCAGGAACATGGCGTGCTTGACACAAGATCTCAGAACAAGAACTTTGACACAAAGCCTCACCTTGTGTGAATAGCATTTTATTCGCGACTTCAATTACGCAGAAGCATAGCCAAGGACAATAATCTCAATAGACGCACACGGATGGCCATGAGAATGGAAGAAGACATTCCATATTTTCATGTGCAGACACCAGGGCTGGACTGGGGGAGAAATAGGGCCCGGGCACTTTTGGCTTAAAGGGGCCCCTCATAATTAGTGGCACAGAACTTTCTCACTGGTGGGCTCTGCACCCTCGTGGGCCCCTATTTTCAGAAATGTAAAAAAAACAACTTGTGGGACATGAAGAGCGAGACCCCTAACAACTGAGGGTGCAGGGCCCACCGGGAGTGCAACTGAGGGTGCAGGGCCCACCAGAAAATGCCTCCTATGCCAGATGGCCAGTCCAGCCCTGCACTGAAGGTTTAAAAGCATTGACACCTCTATAGCAGCGAGGCCATGGGTTTGGCGTCTTTGCTCACAGGATGATTTGGCTTTTCAAATAATGTCAAGATGTCAGTGACTCCTAATTACTTTAAACCTGCAAAACACACACACACACACACACGCACGCACGCATGCGCGCACGCACACACACAAACACACTCACGCGCGCGCGCGCACGCACACACACACACACACACACACATACACACACACACACACACACGCACGTGCACGCACGCACACACACACCACACACACACACACACACACACATACACACGCACACACAAACACAAACACAAACACACACACACGCACACACAAACACACACACACATACACATACACACACACACACACACACACACACACACGCACCCACTGACAATGGCTGTGTCTTTGCATTCTGCGAAGAGAGGACCTTGACGCTGCACAGTGGACAGGATGGCAGTCACATCGGCAGATACCAGACAAATTTAATTACCGCTGTCTTGATTGCTTAATTATTATAATGCCCCGATTCATATGTGTGACAAAGTTAATTACCAAAATTCCGCTGACAGCAGCAGGGTGCTGGCATCCAGTACAGTACTGCACAGTAAAATATGTAGTGTTGTAGTGTTGATGAAACACTTAAGAGAGTAACACCAACACAATGAGTCTTGACTTCAACTCCCCGAGTGTTGAAATAACACTGAGGAAATAGTGCGATATCAGCAAGAGTGACCGTTGCTGTGTCTCAGATGGCGTTCTTGTGTACTTGTGCACCACCTGAGACATAGCGGTCAATTGAAAGACAAAAGATGGTTTGACTTCAGATACGTACACCTGGTTTGACTTTTACACCTGTGATCTTTAGTGCACACTCCCAGGTGTTGCATTATCTATGGATGGATGCATGCAAACTTTGGAGTCAGCATGGCTGGATTGGCCATAAGGCATACAAGGCATTTGCCCAGTGGAATGTTGATGAGTTTGGCCTGTTCACCGCCTTTCCCTCAATGTAGTGGTATCAGTCTTCATGCTGCCACAGCTGACCTCTTCGAGTCAGACTTACAGTAAATATTCGTTTTGGCTGTTGAGGTCACAATATCTCTAAGGTAAGAGATGGCTAACATATTGCCACAGGCTTCATTTTGTCTCTCAAAGTGGTCCAGTCTTAGCTAAAAATGCCCAGACGGATTTTTTGACCCAGTTCAGGAGTCGGTGTCAAAAGGCTGCTGAAAGGACGTGGAGCAGTCAGAGAGGTTGAAGAAGTCTCATGTACAGGCGGATTTTAAACTTCTTTTCTTTTCTTTATTCATTTTCTTTTGTCATTGCTTGTTCTCAAGATGATATCCATTCTGGTCCATGAACCACTGACAATGTGAATCACACACAACTCTCTTGACATTGTGGTGCATTCACTTTTGATGACCGCAGCCAATTACGGTCTCACAGCGTAGACTTCAGAAATCATTTTAGAGAACAGGCAGTGACAAAACAAACAAAAAATTATGTATACAAATTCCACTAGTTTTTGAAATGAATTGCAATGAACGACTAATTTACATTGACTTATTATGTGTGTACACTTTAGAGATGCTCCATAGAAGAATAGGACGTTTCATACAGAATTTGAATCAGGGGAAAGAAGTGCAATGTGTTAGCAAACTAATGCATAGCAGTGGGTAAATACATATTTGCAATCCTCTTGTGCAAATAGTTGTAGTATGCAGAAACGCTGTCAGTCATTCCAGAAATTCAATTACATGCAAAGTGTGAGTGACAAAGATAGTTGGCAATTATTTTTATATTTCATGTCAAAATCTGACGTGAAACTGTCTGAAATACATGCAGGGAGATGAAAAGCAATGACTGCCCTGGACTGCATGGATAAATAAGTTAAATATTTTGTCTTTTCTGTAGGCTCAAGTCAAAATGTGTTTCAAAGCAAAATAAAGGGAATGTAGGCCTACATGGTAGCCTTGCTTAGAGAGGTTGTACGGTCAATTGATCTGGGCTGGCTAAACAAAGTCTGAGAGCTGCTGTTAAAAAAAGTTTCCATTACTTATCAAGCAAATTAAACTGGAAACACTGATTATAACTGACGTGTGTCCTTATGTTGTGTATGTCCAATATGACCAATGCCTGTGCCGTTTCATTGTCGTAATCAAATCAAATAGGCACAAAATACAAGTTCACGAGTTTGTCCTTGAGTGCTTGGTGTACAGTTTACGTATAGTATATGCATGTTTGGCATGTTAGCTGGCCTCGGTCCTGGGATGCTTTAAACGGAGCTCATGCGGGATGAGATCCGCTTCCCCCCCTATGTGTAGTATAGAGGAAGTGTAACTGGGTGTTCTAGTGAAATGGAGGAGTATGGGGAGGTGGTGGGACAATTCGGAAAGCCTTCGCGCATGACAGGCGAAAGAGGGAAGGAGGGATTTAAATATGCGCGAAGGCGGGAGCAAGTAATGACAGCTGTCAATCACTCTCGGACTTCCTCCAGAACTACGTTTATATATAAACAACATTTTGTGAATCCATTCAGCTTCAGAGTGTAATCTACAGAACACCCTTCTTGCGTTCATATTCATTTGCATCTTTTATCAAGGCACACTCCTACAATTGGTGCCTTTGTTATTACAGGTGCTTGACCTTTCATGCCATATGTCAAAAGTACTCCATGCTCAAATACATAATGTAGGCCTATAGTTGTAATCATCAAGTCCCACTACAAAAGACACACTTCCAATCACGGACTAACTAAGATGATTATTCTGTGTGTGTGCGTATGTGTGTGTGTTGTGTGCGTGCATACGTGCATGCATACGTGCGTGTGTGTGTGCGCGCATGTGCTTGCGTGCATGCATGCTTGTGTACGTGTGTGCGGGTGTGCGTGCATGTGCGTGCGTGTGTGTGTGTATGTGTGTGAGTGTGCGTGCGTGCATACGTGCGTGAATATGTGCATGTGTGTGTGCGCACATGTGCTTGCGTGCGTGCGTGAGTGTGTGTGCGTGCGTACGTGCGTGCGCGTGTGCGCGTGTGCGCGTGTGCGTGTGTGCGTGCCTGTGTGTGTGTGTTTTAAATATGTATCTGGGGCACTGCCTCCATTTTCATCACGGCTGTCTGTTACTTGTTTGGGATAAAAATAATTCCCCCTAATGTCAGACTAAAATGAAGCCTAATGCCAGACTAAAATGAAGCCTAATGTCAGACTAAAATGAAGCCATGCCACACAACTGTGTTGATGGTTTTTTTTAATTATTATTATTCCAATGGCCAATAGCCCCCGTGATATTACAGTAACCACCTAGCTACATACTCCGAGGAAATCTCTCAAAACATCAATAAATAATGTATGCCCAGGAGGAGCTCCCTAAGTAGCTGAGCAGCAGTTCTGTAGGATGTCTCAAGTACAGCCTCTCATGCATATACATGACCACTATCTACTGTAGACACAGCGAATCGACCCTCTTTTTTTGCATAAGGTTTTCTCTTTTTTTTCGGTCAGAGAAACAGACGTTTAGTACTATCCATTACACTGAGATAGAACTATTAGAGTAACATGAGGGAGAGAGAGAGAGAGAGAGAGAGAGAGAGAGAGAGAGAGAGAGAGAGCAGGCGACTTACTGTAGAAGTCATCAACAAGAGAGAACAAGAAAGCCAGTTCGCTAATGAAGCTTTCAAAGCTGCATTGACGGTTTTGTTCAGGCAGTCAAAGTGGGTTTAGCTAATGAGATAGTAATGCACATCTGCACACGCAAGGCCTAGAAAGGCACTGAGATGGGATGTGTACACGACAGTATTGAAGTTCAGTAAAATGTGAATGCTGTACGCCTGTTTAACTCAAAAGGCTATTTTACACAAACATGTTTATGTTGCTAACACAATTCAATCTAAATCATTTGCAGAGTTGGACAAGAATGGGTCAGAATTCAGTTTCCTGTTTGCTATAGACATCCTTTTCCAAAGTACATACTTTCGTACCAGGAAACAACAGTAAACAACAGTATCAATCTGTAAAAAAAGAAAGATGATTCTTTTCTTCTTGCGTAAAAATTTCCCCTCTTATTTCCTTCATAATTTTGTAGTTAATTAGTTTGCCAGTTCATGTTTTTCTTCATGTCTGTAAAGTTGTGTTTGCTCAAATATATTTACTATTATTATCATTATTATTATTATTATTATTATTAGTAGTAGTAGTAGTAGTAGTATTATTTCTGCAGTGCGTGTTTTGTTATCACAGAGATGCATGTACCTCATTATACGTACTGTGCACTGCACTTGCACCTGTCACTATGTCAATGAATCAGGAGTCTTGGCCACTTGGTCATCACAATCATTTTGGGGGATTTTTAAAAATGAACAAAATTAAATTCAACAATAACACAGAACATTTTCTACAAAGAATTTACCCAGACAGACATGACACACCAGAACTACAGCAGACTTCAAATGTGTACGCCCTGAAGGCTGACCAAGAGTTTGAAATGAATCACAGAACATCTGCAAGAAAGAGAAGAGAACTGAACGTCTTTTGATAGGAATCTAGGTCTGAACCACACACAACACATGAGAGGCACTTGGCTCAAGGTTGCGGCATGATTAAAGAAACAGTTTTCTGGCTGATTTGGTATTGATCTTCGCACCCAACTCACACACAAAGAAAGACAAGAAAAAAAAAGATGAAACGAGCCGGTATACTTTGTGTGCCAAGGGTAGAGGAATAATTGAAAAGTTTGTGAGTCATGTTTCAAGAGTCAAACCTCCATTTTCCTCCCGACTCTAAAATATCACAAACTCATGCATGAAGGCACTTACATGTACTGTATATAAGCAGTTGACACAAAATAGGCCTATGTACAATTCATGAGGCCTGGCCAGCGGGTATCCTGGGGACGGCCTGCAAATCTCTCAGCACGGTGCCAGCTACATTGCAGAAGATGTCCAGTGCTCAAGGCAAACACAGAGGGGCAGCCAAGGAGGTAGTTTGTTTTGAGAAGCACAGTAGGAAAGGCAGTGTTCAAATTCAACATTGAGCGAGTACTTTTGGGACCAAATTCACACGCTATACTGTTGAATCGACAAGGAGTACCAGGATTGGTTTGTTGTTTGATACAATGCAATGTTAATTCAACACATAGAGAGTACTTTGGGACCAAATACAGTGTAGTGTTGAATCACCCCTGTTCATTCAAAGTGTTGAGTAAACACTTTTTTTGCTGTGGTGCTAAAAATGAGCATTGCACAGTGAATTTTGCATTTAACATGTCACATTTGACCATCCTAGTGTTAGTTCTACTGCCTTAGTGTTGAATTAACACCGTCAAGTTTGACTGTGAATGAGCATGATGTCTCTACCATGCAGAAATGAATTATTATGTCATAGCTAATGTGGTGCTCGAGCTGACTAAACACAGTGTGTCTTGTTTCTCATTTGCAAGACTTTGAAAAGCAATTTGTCTGCACTCTGGGACGCGGTTGGGGTTGCAGGACGATACGAGACCAAACTGAAACAGTGAACTTATCTAGCCTAGTCAAGTCTGAAGTCAAAGTCAATTATTATTATTTCTTTTTTTGCTACGGCAGGGGTTAAGAGTGAAAAGAAAATAAAGTTAATTGTTTGACTTGTACGCTGAAGTGCCTTATTATTATGGACTAGGAACTAGCCTGGAGGCTGTCTAATGCCTGTCGATATCTAACTTACCTAAGGCACTAGGCCTATTTGCACAGTGGAAACATGTTATCTCACTTCTTTCCGCATATATCACTCTCTGACTTTCAATCTAGAGCAGTATGCAAATCAGCTCTCAAACACATCCGTACACATTCTTCATGTCAACACGTTTCTTCATTGCTGAATTGGGCAATGGTGCATACAACATCCTATTATTTAATATGCATATGTAGGCCTATGTATGTATGTATGTATGTATGTATGTATGTATGTATGTATGTATGTATGTATGTATGTGTATGTATGTATGTATGTCTGTCTGTCTGTCTGTCTGTCTGTCTGTATGTATGTATGTATGTATGTAT